>NC_143024.1:94936982-94941982 GCF_057628025.1 Oncorhynchus mykiss
CTCTATCCCTCTCTCTATCCCTCCCTCTACCTACCTTCCTCTATCCCTCTCTCTACCTACATCCCTCTATCCCTCTCTCTATCCCTCTCTCTATCCCTCCCTCTACCTACCTCCCTCTATCCCTCTGTCTATCCCTCTCTCTATCCCTCCCTCTACCTACCTCCCTCTATCCCTCTCTCTGTCTCTCTCTCTGTACCCTCTCTCTAGCCCTCTCTCTACCTACCTCCCTCTATCCCTCTCTCTATCCCTCTCTCCTTACCCTCTCTCCTTACCATCTCTCTATCCCTCTCTCCTTACCCTCTCTCCTTACCCTCTCTCCCTACCCTCTCGCTATCCCTCTCTCTTTACCCTCTCTCTATCCCTATCTCCTTACCCTCTCTCTATCCCTCTCTCGTTACCCTCTCTCTATCCCGCTCTCCTATCGCTCTCTCCTTACCCTCTCTCCCTACCCTCTCTCTATCCCGCTCTCCTATCCCTCTCTCTATCCCTCCCTCTTACCCTCTCTCTATCCCTCTCTCCTTACCCCCTCTCTATCCATCTCTCCTTACCCTCTCTCTATCCCTCTCTCCTTACCCTCCCTCTCTACCTCTCTCTATCCCTCTCTCCTTACCCTCCCTCTATCCCTCTCCCCTCTACCTCTCTCTATCCCTCTCTCCTTACCCTCCCTCTCTACCTCTCTCTATCCCTCTCTCCTTACCCTCCCTCTCTACCTCTCTCTATCCCTATCTCCTTACCCTCTCGCTATCCCTCTCTCTTTACCCTCTCTCCCTACCCTCTCTCTATCCCGCTCTCCTATCTCTCTCTCCTTACCCTCTCTCTATCCCTCTCTCCTTACCCTCTCTCTATCCCTCTCTCTTTCCCTCTCTCCTATCCCTCTCTCCTATCCCTCTCTCTATCCCTCTCTCCTTACCCTCTCTCTATCCATCTCTCCTTACCCTCTCTCTATCCCTCTCTCCCTACCCTCTACCTCTCTCTATCCCACTCTCCTATCTCTCTCTCCTTACCCTGTCTCCCTACCCTCTCTCTATCCCGCTCTCCTATCTCTCTCTCCTTACCCTCTCTCTATCTCTCTCTCTATCCCTCTCTCCTTTCCCTCCCCCTCTACCTCTCTCTATCCCTCTCTCCTTACCCTCCCTCTCTACCTCTCTCTATCCCTATCTCCTTACCCTCTCGCTATCCCTCTCTGTTTACCCTCTCTCTATCCCTCTCTCGTTACCCTCTCTCTATCCCGCTCTCCTATTTCTCTCTCCTTACCCTCTCTCCCTACCCTCTCTCTATCCCGCTCTCCTATCTCTCTCTTCTTACCCTCTCTCTATCCCTCTCTCTATCCCTCTCTCCTATCCCTCTCTCCTATCCCTCTCTCTATCCATCTCTCCTTACCCTCTCTCTATCCCTCTCTCCTTACCCTCTCTCTATCTCTCTCCTTACCCTCTCTCTTACCCTCTCCCTATCCCTCTCTCCTTACCCTCTCTCCTTACCCTCTCTCCCTACCCTCTCTCTATCCCTCTCTCTATACCTCTCTCCTTACCCTCTCTCTATCCCTCTCTCTACTCCTCTCTTCTTACCCTCTCTCTATCCCTCTCTCCTTACCCTCTCTCTATCCATCTATCCTTACGCTCTCTCTATCCCTCTCTCCTTACCCTCTCTCTATCACTCTCTCCTTACCCTCTCTCTATCTCTCTCTCCTTACCCTCTCTCTATCCCTCTCTCCTTACCATTTCTCTATCCCTCTTTCCTCTCTCTCTCTATCCCTCTCTCATCTACCTCTCTATCCCTCTCTCCTTACCCTCCCTCTATCCCTCTCTCCTCTACCTCCCTCTCTCCTACACATCCCTCTATCACTCTCTCCTTACCCTCCCTCTATCCCTCTCTCCTCTACCTTCCTCTATCCCTCTTTCCCTCTCTCTATCACTCTCTCCTCTACCTCCCTCTACCCCCCTCCCAGGCTCTCTTCTTCTCTCCTCTACCTCTCTCTATCCCTCTTTCCTTACCCTCCCTCTATCCCGCTCTCCTATCCCTCTCTCCTCTACCCCTCTATATACCTCTCTCCTTACCTTCCCTCTCTACCTCTCTCTATCCCTCTCTCCTTACCCTCCCTCTATCCCTCTCTCCTCTACCTCTCTCTATCCCTCTCTCCTTACCCTCCCTCTCTACCTCTCTCTATCCCTCTCTCCTTACCCTCCCTCTCTACCTCTCTCTATCCCTCTCTCCTTACCCTCTCTCTATCCCTCTCTCCTTACCCTCTCGCTATCCCTCTCTCTTTACCCTCTCTCTATCCCTATCTCCTTACCCTCTCTCTATCCCTCTCTCGTTACCCTCTCTCTATCCCGCTCTCCTATCGCTCTCTCCTTACCCTCTCTCCCTACCCTCTCTCTATCCCGCTCTCCTATCCCTCTCTCTATCCCTCCCTCTTACCCTCTCTCTATCCCTCTCTCCTTACCCCCTCTCTATCCATCTCTCCTTACCCTCTCTCTATCCCTCTCTCCTTACCCTCCCTCTCTACCTCTCTCTATCCCTCTCTCCTTACCCTCCCTCTATCCCTCTCCCCTCTACCTCTCTCTATCCCTCTCTCCTTACCCTCCCTCTCTACCTCTCTCTATCCCTCTCTCCTTTCCCTCCCTCTCTACCTCTCTCTATCCCTATCTCCTTACCCTCTCGCTATCCCTCTCTCTTTACCCTCTCTCCCTACCCTCTCTCTATCCCGCTCTCCTATCTCTCTCTCCTTACCCTCTCTCTATCCCTCTCTCCTTACCCTCTCTCTATCCCTCTCTCTTTCCCTCTCTCCTATCCCTCTCTCCTATCCCTCTCTCTATCCCTCTCTCCTTACCCTCTCTCTATCCATCTCTCCTTACCCTCTCTCTATCCCTCTCTCCCTACCCTCTACCTCTCTCTATCCCACTCTCCTATCTCTCTCTCCTTACCCTGTCTCCCTACCCTCTCTCTATCCCGCTCTCCTATCTCTCTCTCCTTACCCTCTCTCTATCTCTCTCTCTATCCCTCTCTCCTTTCCCTCCCCCTCTACCTCTCTCTATCCCTCTCTCCTTACCCTCCCTCTCTACCTCTCTCTATCCCTATCTCCTTACCCTCTCGCTATCCCTCTCTGTTTACCCTCTCTCTATCCCTCTCTCGTTACCCTCTCTCTATCCCGCTCTCCTATTTCTCTCTCCTTACCCTCTCTCCCTACCCTCTCTCTATCCCGCTCTCCTATCTCTCTCTTCTTACCCTCTCTCTATCCCTCTCTCTATCCCTCTCTCTATCCCTCTCTCCTATCCCTCTCTCCTATCCCTCTCTCTATCCATCTCTCCTTACCCTCTCTCTATCCCTCTCTCCTTACCCTCTCTCTATCTCTCTCCTTACCCTCTCTCTTACCCTCTCCCTATCCCTCTCTCCTTACCCTCTCTCTATCCATCTCTCCTTACCCTCTCTCTATCCCTCTCTCCTTACCGTCTCTCTATCTCTCTCTCCTTACCCTCTCTCTATCCCTCTCTCTATCCCTCTCTCCTTACCCTCTCTCTATCCCTCTCTCCTTACCCTTTCTCTATCCCTCTTTCTCTCTCTCTCTCTCCTCTATCTCTCTCTATCCCTCTCTCCTCTACCTCTCTCTATCCCTCTCTCCTCTACCCCCCTCTCTCCTATACATCCCTCTGTCCCTCTCTCCTTACCCTCCCTCTCTCCTCTACCTCCCTCTCCCCTTACCCTCCCTCTATCCCTCTCTCCTCTACCTCTCTCTATCCCTCTCTCCTTACCCTCCCTCTCTACCTCTCTCTATCCCTCTCTCCTTACCCTCTCGCTATCCCTCTCTCTCTATCCCTCTCTCGTTACCCTCTCTCTATCCCTCTCTCCTTACCCTCTCTCTATCCCGCTCTCCTATCTCTCTCTCCTTACCCTCTCTCCCTACCCTCTCTCTATCCCTCTCTCCTATCCCTCTCTCTATCCCTCTCTCCTATCCCTCTCTCCTATCCCTCTCTCCTATCCCTCTCTCTATCCCTCCCTCTTACCCTCTCTCTATCCCTCTCTCCTTACCCTCTCTCTATCCATCTCTCCTTACCCTCTCTCTATCCCTCTCTCCTTACCCTCTCTCTATCTCTCTCTCCTTACCCTCTCTCTATCCCTCTCTCTATCCCTCTCTCCTTACCCTCTCTCTATCCCTCTCCTTACACTCTCTATCCCTCTTTCTTCTCTCTCTCTCTCTATCTCCTCTACCTCTCTCTATCCCTCTCTCCTCTACCTCCCTCTCCCCTATACATCCCTCTGTCCCTCTCTCCTTACCCTCCCTCTCTCCTCTACCTCCCTCTCCCCTTACCCTCCCTCTATCCCTCTCTCCTCTACCTCTCTCTATCCCTCTCTCCTTACCCTCCCTCTCTACCTCTCTCTATCCCTCTCACCTTACCCTCTCGCTATCCCTCTCTTTACCCTCTCTCGTTACCCTCTCTCTATCCCTCTCTCCTTACCCTCTCTCTATCCCGCTCTCCTATCTCTCTCTCCTTACCCTCTCTCCCTACCCTCTCTCTAACCCTCTCTCCTATCCCTCTCTCTATCCCTCTCTCCTATCCCTCTCTCCTATCCCTCTCTCTATCCCTCTCTCTTTACGCTCTCTCTATCCCTCTCTCGTTACCCTCTCTCTATCCCTCTCTCCTTACCCTCTCTCTATCCCGCTCTCCTATCCCTCTCTTCTATCCCTCTCTCTATCCCTCTCCTATCCCTCTCTCTATCCCTCTCTCCTATCCCTCTCTCCTATCCCTCTCTCTGTCCCTCTCTCCTTACCCCTCTCTCTATCCCTCTCTACCCCTCTCTCCTTACCCTCTCTCTATCCCTCTCTCCTTACCCTCTCTCTATCCCTCCCTCTATCCCTCTCTCTATCCCTCTCTCCTTATCCTCTCTCTATCCCTCTCTATCCCTCTCTCTATCCCTCTCTCCTTACCCTCTCTCTATCCCTCTCTCCTTACCCTCTCTCTATCCCTCTCTATCCCTCTCTCTATCCCTCTCTCCTTACCCTCTCT
>NC_143024.1:94944482-95019482 GCF_057628025.1 Oncorhynchus mykiss
GTCAGTTAATACCATACTATATACAGGGTCAGTTAATACCATACTATATACAGGGTCAGTTAATACCATACTATATACAGGGTCAGTTAATACCATACTATATACAGGGTCAGTTAATACCATACTATATACAGGGTCAGTTAGTACCATACTATATACAGGGTCAGTTAATACCATACTATATACAGGGTCAGTTAATACCATACTATATACAGGGTCAGTTAATACCATACTATATACAGGGTCAGTTAATACCATACTATATACAGGGTCAGTTAGTACCATACTATATACAGGGTCAGTTAATACCATACTATATACAGGGTCAGTTAATACCATACTATATACAGGGTCAGTTAGTACCATACTATATACAGGGTCAGTTCATACCATACTATATACAGGGTCAGTTAATACCATACTATACAGGGTCAGTTAATACCATACTATATACAGGGTCAGTTAATACCATACTATATACAGGGTCAGTTAGTACCATACTATATACAGGGTCAGTTAATACCGTACTATATACAGGGTCAGTTAATACCATACTATATACAGGGTCAGTTAATACCGTACTATATACAGGGTCAGTTAATACCATACTATATACAGGGTCAGTTAATACCATACTATATACAGGATCAGTTAATACCATACTATATACAGGGTCAGTTAATACCATACTTTATACAGGGTCAGTTAATACCATACTATATACAGGGTCAGTTAGTACCATACTATATACAGGGTCAGTTAATACCATACTATACAGGGTCAGTTAATACCATACTATATACAGGGTCAGTTAATACCATACTATATACAGGGTCAGTTAATACCATACTATATACAGGGTCAGTTAGTACCATACTATATACAGGGTCAGTTAATACCATACTATATACAGGGTCAGTTAGTACCACACTATATACAGGGTCAGTTAGTACCACACTATATACAGGGTCAGTTAATACCACACTATATACAGGGTCAGTTAATACCATACTATATACAGGGTCAGTTAATACCATACTATATACAGGGTCAGTTAATACCATACTATATACAGGGTCAGTTAATACCATACTATATACAGGGTCAGTTAATACCATACTATATACAGGGTCAGTTAATACCATACTATATACAGGGTCAGTTAATACCATACTATATACAGGGTCAGTTAGTACCATACTATATACAGGGTCAGTTAATACCATACTATATACAGGGTCAGTTAATACCATACTATATACAGGGTCAGTTAGTACCATACTATATACAGGGTCAGTTCATACCATACTATATACAGGGTCAGTTAATACCATACTATACAGGGTCAGTTAATACCATACTATATACAGGGTCAGTTAATACCATACTATATACAGGGTCAGTTAGTACCATACTATATACAGGGTCAGTTAATACCGTACTATATACAGGGTCAGTTAATACCATACTATATACAGGGTCACTTAATACCGTACTATATACAGGGTCAGTTAATACCATACTATATACAGGGTCAGTTAATACCATACTATATACAGGATCAGTTAATACCATACTATATACAGGGTCAGTTAATACCATACTATATACAGGGTCAGTTAATACCATACTATATACAGGGTCAGTTAGTACCATACTATATACAGGGTCAGTTAATACCATACTATACAGGGTCAGTTAATACCATACTATATACAGGGTCAGTTAATACCATACTATATACAGGGTCAGTTAATACCATACTATATACAGGGTCAGTTAATACCATACTATATACAGGGTCAGTTAGTACCATACTATATACAGGGTCAGTTAATACCATACTATATACAGGGTCAGTTAATACCATACTATATACAGGGTCAGTTAATACCATACTATATACAGGGTCAGTTAATACCATACTATATACAGGGTCAGTTAGTACCATACTATATACAGGGTCAGTTAATACCGTACTATATACAGGGTCAGTTAATACCATACTATATACAGGATCAGTTAATACCATACTATATACAGGGTCAGTTAATACCATACTATATACAGGGTCAGTTAATACCATACTATATACAGGGTCAGTTAGTACCATACTATATACAGGGTCAGTTAATACCATACTATATACAGGGTCAGTTAATACCATACTATATACAGGGTCAGTTAGTACCATACTATATACAGGGTCAGTTAATACCATACTATATACAGGGTCCGTTAATACCATACAATATACAGGGTCAGTTAATACCATACTATATACAGGGTCAGTTAATACCATACTATATACAGGGTCAGTTAGTACCATACTATATACAGGGTCAGTTAATACCATACTATATACAGGGTCAGTTAATACCATACTATATACAGGGTCAGTTAATACCATACTATATACAGGTCAGTTAGTACCATACTATATACAGGGTCAGTTAATACCATACTATATACAGGGTCAGTTAATACCATACTATAGATAGGGTCAGGTTAATACCATACTATATACACCATTTTTACAATGAGACAGGGATACTGGTATGATGGAGGTAGATATGTTTTGGATGTCTGGAGCCTTTAACAATTTCCCAGGCCTTTCTTTCACACTGCCTGATGTAGATGTCTTGGATAGCAGAGAGCTCGGCCCCAGTGATGTACCGGCCTCCTCGCACCACCTTCTGTAGCGCCATGCGATCCAGGGCGGTGCTAGTGTCATACCACCACAGTGATGCATCCAGTCAAATCTAGCTCTCAGTGGTACAGCTGTAGACGTTTTTTGAGGATTTGAGGGCACATGCCAAATTTGTTCAACCTCCTGAGGGGGAAGAGGCGCTGCTACGCCTTCTTCACGACTGTGCGTGTGTGTTTGGACCATTTTAAGTCTTTAGTGATTTGGACACGGAGGAACTTGAAGTTCCCCAGTTTCCCGTCGATGAGGATGGGGACGTGCTCGCCCCCCTCGTTTTCTGTAGTCAATGATCAGCTCCTTTGTCTTACTGACATTGAGGGCGAGGTTGTTGTCTGGCACCACACTGCCAGGTCTCTGCCCTCCTCCCTGTAGGCTGTCTCATCATCACCGGTGATCAGGCCAACCACCGTCGTGTCGTCAGCACACTTGATGATGGTCCTGGAGTCATGCGTAGTCATGGGGACTAAGCACGCACCCCTGTGGGGCCCCGTGTTGAGGATTCAGTGTGGTGGAGGTGATGAGCCTACCCTCACCACCTGGGGACGGCCCGTCAGGATGTCCAGGATCTAGTTGCAGAGGGAGGGGTTCAGACCCAGGGTCCTAAGCTTGGTGATGAATTTAGAGGAAACGATGGAGTTGAACGCGCGTGTGTCTGTAGTCAATTAACCGCATTCTCACGTAGTTATTCCTCTTTTCTAGATGGGTGAGGGCACTATGGTGTTGAACGCTGAGCTGTAGTCAATGAACAGCATTCTCACATAGTTATTCCTCTTATCTAGATGGGTGAGGGCAGTGTGGAGACCAACTGACATCTTCTTTTTGTCGGTTGGTTCGGTATGCAAATCGGAGTGGGTTCAGGGTGTCTGGGATGATGGAGTTGATGTGAGCCCTAACCAGCCTCTCAAAGCACTTCCTGATTACAGATGTGAGTCATATCGGGCGGTAGTCAATGTGGCATGAAGGGACATGAATGATGTTGGTCATTTTAAAACATATGGGGATTACAGACTGGGATAAGGAGAGGGTGAAAATTACTGTGAATATGCCGGCCAGCTGTTCTGCACATGCTCTGAGGAAGCGCCCTGAAATACTGTCGGGGCTCTATGGCCTTGTGGGTGTTGACCTCATTAAAGGCTTTACTCACGTCAACCTCGGAGAGAGAGAGATCACCCAGTCCTCTGGTTCGGTGGGCGCCCTCATGCGCAGCTCATTGTTGTTTTTATTGAAGCGTTTGTGTGGTAGTCTCAGGGTTGTCTGGGATAGCTCTGTGTGTGGTAGCTCTGTGTGTGGTAGTTTCAGGGTTGTCTGGTATAGCTCTGTGTGTGGTAGCTCTGTGTGTGGTAGTTTCAGGGTTGTCTGGTATAGCTCTGTGTGTGGTAGCTCTGTGTGTGGTAGTTTCAGGGTTGTCTGGTATAGCTCTGTGTGGTAGCTCTGTGTGTGGTAGTCTCAGGGTTGTCTGTGATAGCTATGTGTGTGGTAGTCTCAGGGTTGTCTGTGATAGCTCTGTGTGTGGTAGCTCTGTGTGTGGTAGTCTCAGGGTTGTCTGGGATAGCTCTGTGTGGTAGCTCTGTGTGTGGTAGTCTCAGGGTTGTCTGGTATAGCTCTGTGTGTGGTAGCTCTGTGTGTGGTAGTCTCAGGGTTGTCTGTGATAGCTATGTGTGTGGTAGTCTCAGGGTTGTCTGTGATAGCTCTGTGTGTGGGAGTCTCAGGGTTGTCTGTGATAGCTCTGTGTGTGGGAGTCTCAGGGTTGTCTGTGATAGCTCTGTGTGTGGGAGTCTCAGGGTTGTCTGGGATAGCTCTGTGTGTGGTAGTCTCAGGGTTGTCTGTGATAGCTCTGTGTGTGGTAGTCTCAGGGTTGTCTGTGATAGCTCTGTGTGTGGTAGTCTCAGGGTTGTCTGGGATAGCTCTGTGTGTGGTAGTCTCAGGGTTGTCTGGGATAGCTCTGTGTGTGGTAGTCTCAGGGTTGTCTGGGATAGCTCTGTGTGTGGTAGTCTCAGGGTTGTCTGTGATAGCTATGTGTGTGGTAGTCTCAGGGTTGTCTGTGATAGCTCTGTGTGTGGGAGTCTCAGGGTTGTCTGTGATAGCTCTGTGTGTGGGAGTCTCAGGGTTGTCTGTGATAGCTCTGTGTGTGGGAGTCTCAGGGTTGTCTGGGATAGCTCTGTGTGTGGTAGTCTCAGGGTTGTCTGTGATAGCTCTGTGTGTGGTAGTCTCAGGGTTGTCTGTGATAGCTCTGTGTGTGGTAGTCTCAGGGTTGTCTGGGATAGCTCTGTGTGTGGTAGTCTCAGGGTTGTCTGGGATAGCTCTGTGTGTGGTAGTCTCAGGGTTGTCTGGGATAGCTCTGTGTGTGGTAGTCTCAGGGTTGTCTGTGGTAGCTCTGTGTGTGGTAGTCTCAGGGTTGTCTGTGGTAGCTCTGTGTGTGGTAGTCTCAGGGTTGTCTGTGGTAGCTCTGTGTGTGGTAGTCTCAGGGTTGTCTGGGATAGCTCTGTGTGTGGTAGTCTCAGGGTTGTCTGGGATAGCTCTGTGTGTGGGAGTCTCAGGGTTGTCTGTGATAGCTCTGTGTGTGGGAGTCTCAGGGTTGTCTGTGATAGCTCTGTGTGTGGGAGTCTCAGGGTTGTCTGTGATAGCTCTGTGTGTGGTAGCTCTGTGTGTGGTAGTCTCAGGGTTGTCTGGGATAGCTCTGTGTGTGGGAGTCTCAGGGTTGTCTGTGATAGCTCTGTGTGTGGGAGTCTCAGGGTTGTCTGTGATAGCTCTGTGTGTGGGAGTCTCAGGGTTGTCTGTGATAGCTCTGTGTGTGGGAGTCTCAGGGTTGTCTGGGATAGCTCTGTGTGTGGTAGCTCTGTGTGTGGTAGTCTCAGGGTTGTCTGTGATAGCTCTGTGTGTGGTAGTCTCAGGGTTGTCTGTGATAGCTCTGTGTGTGGTAGTCTCAGGGTTGTCTGGGATAGCTCTGTGTGTGGTAGTCTCAGGGTTGTCTGGGATAGCTCTGTGTGTGGTAGCTCTGTGTGTGGTAGTCTCAGGGTTGTTTGGCATAGCTCTGTGTGTGGTAGTCTCAGGGTTGTCTGGGATAGCTCTGTGTGGTAGCTCTGTGTGTGGTACTCTCGGGGTTGTCTGTGATAGCTCTGTGTGTGGTGGTCTCAGGGTTGTCTGTGATAGCTCTGTGTGTGGTAGTCTCAGGGTTGTCTGTTATAGCTCTGTGTGGTAGCTCTGTGTGTGGTAGCTCTGTGTGTGGTAGCTCGGTGTGTGGTAGCTCTGTGTGTGGTACTCTCGGGGTTGACTGTGATAGCTCTGTGTGTGGTAGTCTCAGGGTTGTCTGGGATCGCTCTGTCTGTGGTAGTCTCAGGGTTGTCTGGGATAGCTCTGTGTGGTAGCTCTGTGTGTGGTAGTCTCAGGGTTGTCTGGGATAGCTCTGTGTGTGGTAGTCTCAGGGTTGTCTGGGATAGCTCTGTGTGTGATAGCTCTGTGTGTGGTACTCTCGGGGTTGTCTGTGATAGCTCTGTGTGTGGTAGTCTCAGGGTTGTCTGGGATAGCTCTGTGTGGTAGCTCTGTGTGTGGTAGTCTCAGGGTTGTCTGGTATAGCTCTTTGTGGAAGCTCTGTGTGGCAGCTCTGTGTGTGGTAGCTCTGTGTGTGGTAGTCCTTTAGTTTATCACCAACCTCTGTGTTAATCCAGGACTTTTGATTGGGGACAACGTCGCTGATGCATTTCCTTATGAAGCCGGGTGACAGAGGGTGGTTAGCTCAGAATATATTCCAATCAGCTCTAGCCAAGCAGTCCTGTAGCATAGTCTCTGATTCTATTGACCATTCTTCAACGAAGCTAGTCACGGTAAGTTCCTGTTTAACCTTCTGCCTGTAAACAGGAAGCAGGAGTACGGAGTCATGATCTGATCTGAATGGCGGACGATGGAGGGCCTTGTATGCTTCCTTGTGGGTAAAGTAACAGTGGTCTAGGACGTTATCGTCCCTAGTGGCTGAGGAGACGTGTTGATGGAAGTTGAGCATCACGTGTCTAAATGACACTGAATTCAAATCGCTGGCGACAAGGAAGGCCTCCGGGTGTACGTTTTCCTGCTTGTTTACAGCCTCGTACAGTTTGATAAGTGGAAGGCAGCCTCATGAACACCATGTGTTGGTGATGAAGAGGAGCTCCCCTCCCCTTTGTATTTCCATGATGCTACAGACAGTTCTTTATTTATTCCCCACTCTGGCTGACTGGTTGGCTGACTGGTTGGCTGACTGGATGACTGACTGGTTGGATGACTGGCTGGCTGACTGGATGACTGACTGACTGACTGGCTGGCTGACTGACTGGTTGGATGACTGGCTGGATGACTGACTGGATGACTGGATGACTGGATGACTGACTGGATGACTGACTGACTGACTCGCTGGATGACTTGGCTGACTGACTGACTGGCTGGATGACTGACTGACTGGCTGGCTGACTGAATGTGTTTTACGACCAGGATGCTCTGCTCTGAGACTGTGAGATGTATTAATGGAGAACATTCATCAGAACTGATATTAATAATGAGCCAGGTCTCTCACATGTCATGGCTAGGATACTTACCGTAGTATGTGTGTGTGTGTGTGTGTGTGTGTGTGTGTATGTGTGTGTGTGTGTACCGTAATGTGTGTGTGTGTGTGTGCGTGCCGTAATGTGTGTGTGTGTGTGCGTGCCGTAATGTGTGTGTCTGCGTGCCTGCGTGCGAGACACTCAGTACCATACCCAGCAGCTCTTAAAACAGGGCATTTCAGGTAATACCCACAGGCATATTTCAGGCCACCTCTCCTCCTCGGGATAATCCGAGGTGAAGGACCTTGTATTGAATGAAGTCATCTGAACCGGGTCCTACCTGCATTCTGCTGCGATGTGACGTGTGTCAGCTGTGTCTGTAGGAATGGCTCTGTTCAGAGAGGTGAAGAAGAAGACGGTGTTTGTGTCCCAAATGCCGCCATTTTCCCAATGTAGTGCACTTGTGAAACGTAGTGCACTATGCAGGGAACAGTGTGTCATTTCGGACACAGACGAGGTAAATGGAGGGGTCTGAGACAGCCAGAAGGCAGTGGAACCGATGGCCCTTCCCTTCTGACTGACTTGCTTCTCATTCCCTCTCCTTTGCTCGGCATGCCGTGAAATGGTTTTTCTGTAGGCCATTACCTCGAGAGGAGGCTGGGGTAGCAGGCAGGTATCCTTCCTCTCCCCTCCTCCAGTCTCCTGGGTTGTATTACCACCCTCAGAACAGGCTGGGTTGTATTACCACCCTCAGAACAGGCTGGGTTGTATTACCACCCTCAGAACAGGCTGGGCTGTATTACCACCCTCAGAACAGGCTGGGCTGTATTACCACCCTCAGAACAGGCTGGGCTGTAGTAACACCCTCAGAACAGGCTGGGTTGTATTACCACCCTCAGAACAGGCTGGGTTGTATTACCACCCTCAGAACAGGCTGGGCTGTAGTAAGACCCTCAAAACAGGCTGGGTTGTATTACCACCCTCAGAACAGGCTGGGTTGTATTACCACCCTCAGAACAGGCTGTGGTTGTATTACCACCCTCAGAACAGGCTGTGGTTGTATTACCACCCTCAGAACAGGCTGGGCTGTATTACCACCCTCAGAACAGGCTGGGCTGTAGTACCACCCTCAGAACAGGCTGGGTTGTAGTACCACCCTCAGAACAGGCTGGGTTGTATTACCACCCTCAGAACAGGCTGGGGTGTATACCACCCTCAGAACAGGCTGGGTTGTATTACCACCCTCAGAACAGGCTGGGCTGTAGTACCACCCTCAGAACAGGCTGGGTTGTATTACCACCCTCAGAACAGGCTGGGTTGTATACCACCCTCAGAACAGGCTGGGTTATATACCACCCTCAGAACAGGCTGGGTTGTATACCACCCTCAGAACAGGCTGGGTTGTATTACCACCCTTAGAACAGGCTGGGCTGTAGTAACACCCTCAGAACAGGCTGGGCTGTATTACCACCCTCAGAACAGGCTGGGCTGTATTACCACCCTCAGAACAGGCTGGGATGTATTACCACCCTCAGAACAGGCTGGGTTGTATTAACACCCTCAGAACAGGCTGGGCTGTATTACCAGCCTCAGAACAGGCTGGGTTGTATTACCACCCTCAGAACAGAATGGGATGTAGTAACACCCTCAGAACAGGCTGGGTTGTATTACCACCCTCAGAACAGGCTGTGGTTGTATTACCACCCTCAGAACAGGCTGGGTTGTATTAACACCCTCAGAATAGGCTGGGCTGTAGTAACACCCTCAGAACAGGCTGGGTTGTATTACCACCCTCAGAACAGGCTGGGTTGTATTAACACCCTCAGAACAGGCTGGGTTGTATTACCACCCTCAGAACAGGCTGGGCTGTAGTAACAACCTCAGAACAGGCTGGGTTGTATTACCACCCTCAGAACAGGCTGGGTTGTATTACAACGCCTCAGAACAGGCTGGGTTGTATTACCACCCTTATAACAGGCTGGGTTGTATTACCACCCTCAGAACAGGCTGGGTTGTATTACCACCCTCAGAACAGGCTGGGCTGTAGTAACACCCTCAGAACAGGCTGGGTTGTATTACCACCCTCAGAACAGGCTGGGCTGTAGTAAGACCCTCAGAACAGGCTGGGCTGTAGTAACACCCTCAGAACAGGCTGGGTTGTATTACCACCCTCAGAACAGGCTGGGCTGTAGTAACACCCTCAGAACAGGCCGGGTTGTATTACCACCCTCAGAACAGGCTGGGCTGTAGTAAGACCCTCAGAACAGGCTGGGTTGTATTACCACCCTCAGAACAGGCTGGGTTGTATTACCACCCTCAGAACAGGCTGGGTTGTATTAACACCCTCAGAACAGGCTGGGTTGTATTAACACCCTCAGAATAGGCTGGGTTGTATTACCACCCTCAGAACAGGCTGGGCTGTAGTAACACCCTCAGAACAGGCTGGGTTGTATTACCACCCTCAGAACAGGCTGGGCTGTAGTAAGACCCTCAGAACAGGCTGGGCTGTAGTAACACCCTCAGAACAGGCTGGGTTGTATTACCACCCTCAGAACAGGCTGGGCTGTAGTAACACCCTCAGAACAGGCTGGGTTGTATTACCACCCTCAGAACAGGCTGGGCTGTAGTAAGACCATCAGAACAGGCTGGGTTGTATTACCACCCTCAGAACAGGCTGGGTTGTATTACCACCCTTAGAACAGGCTGGGTTGTATTACCACCCTCAGAACAGGCTGTTTTGTATTACCACCCTCAGAACAGGCTGGGTTGTATTACCACCCTCAGAATAGGCTGGGTTGTATTACCACCCTCAGAACAGGCTGGGCTGTAGTAACACCCTCAGAACAGACTGGGTTGTATTAACACCCTCAGAACAGGCTGGGTTGTATTACCACCCTCAGAACAGGCTGTGGTTGTATTACCACCCTCAGAACAGGCTGGGCTGTATTACCACCCTCAGAACAAGCTGGGCTGTAGTAACACCCTCAGAACAGGCTGGGTTGTATTACCACCCTCAGAACAGGCTGGGTTGTATACCACCCTCAGAACAAGCTGGGTTGTATACCACCCTCAGAACAGGCTGGGTTGTATACCACCCTCAGAACAGGCTGGACTGTAGTAACACCCTCAGAACAGGCTGGGTTGTATACCACCCTCAGAACAGGCTGGGTTGTATTACCACCCTCAGAACAGGCTGGACTGTAGTAACACCCTCAGAACAGGCTGGGTTGTATACCACCCTCAGAACAGGCTGGGTTGTATTACCACCCTCAGAACAGGCTGGGTTGTTGACCTTGGTCTTCTCTCATACTCATCAGGCTGTAGGTATTGATTAGTCACTTAGTTAAGGTGAGGTGGTTCCTCTTCGTGCATGGCTGGAACGAAACAGAGGCCCTGACACTGTGCTGTCATGTCCCAGCGATGCCCTGCTCTCTGGAGAAGTCTTGGAGGCTGAAGATGAAATCTGAACATGACAAGGCAGTCAGTTTCCCCTGCTGGGATGATGCCTTCACTTCTTCTGTTTGAGGTTGTGGCTCACAACAGCTGTTGAGCTATCATATGTGGTTGGATTTCATATCCTGTACATGTTAAATGATGTGGTTGGATTTCATATCCTGTACATACTAAATGATGTGGTTGGATTTCATATCCTGTACATACTAAATGATGTGGTTGGATTTCATATCCTGTACATACTAAATGATGTGGTTGGATTTCATATCCTGTACATGCTAAATTATGTGGTTGGATTGAATATCCTGTACATACTAAATGATGTGGTTGGATTTCATATCCTGTACATGCTAAATGATGTGGTTGGATTTCATATCCTGTACATACTAAATGATGTGGTTGGAGTTCATATCCTGTACATACTAAATGATGTGGTTGGATATCATATCATGTACATGTTAAATGATGTGGTTGGATATCATATCATGTACATGTTAAATGATGTGGTTGGATATCATATCCTGTACATGTTAAATGATGTGGTTGGATATCATATCCTGTACATGTTAAATGATGTGGTTGGATATCATATCCTGTACATGTTAAATGATGTGGTTGGATATCATATCCTGTACATGTTAAATGATGTGGTTGGATATCATATCCTGTACATGTTAAATGATGTGGTTGGATATCATATCCTGTACATGTTAAATGATGTGGTTGGATATCATATCCTGTACATGTTAAATGATGTGGTTGGATATCATATCCTGTACATGTTAAATGATGTGGTTGGATATCATATCCTGTACATGTTAAATGATGTGGTTGGATATCATATCCTGTACATGTTAAATGATGTGGTTGGATATCATATCCTGTACATACTAAATGATGTGGTTGGATATCATATCCTGTACATGTTAAATGATGTGGTTGGATATCATATCCTGTACATGTTAAATGATGTGGTTGGATATCATATCCTGTACATGTTAAATGATGTGGTTGGATATCATATCCTGTACATGTTAAATGATGTGGTTGGATATCATATCCTGTACATGTTAAATGATGTGGTTGGATATCATATCCTGTACATGTTAAATTATGTGGTTGGATATCATATCCTGTACATGTTAAATTATGTGGTTGGATATCATATCCTGTACATGTTAAATGATGTGGTTGGATATCATATCCTGTACATACTAAATGATGTGGTTGGATATCATATCCTGTACATGTTAAATGATGTGGTTGGATATCATATCCTGTACATGTTAAATGATGTGGTTGGATATCATATCCTGTACATGTTAAATGATGTGGTTGGATATCATATCCTGTACATGTTAAATGATGTGGTTGGATATCATATCCTGTACATGTTAAATGATGTGGTTGGATATCATATCCTGTACATGTTAAATGATGTGGTTGGATATCATATCCTGTACATGTTAAATGATGTGGTTGGATATCATATCCTGTACCTGTTAAATGATGTGGTTGGATATCATATCCTGTACATGTTAAATGATGTGGTTGGATATCATATCCTGTATATGTTAAATGATGTGGTTGGATATCATATCCTGTACATGTTAAATGATGTGGTTGGATATCATATCCTGTACATTCTAAATGATGTGGTTGGATATCATATCCTGTACATTCTAAATGATGTGGTTGGA
Source organism: Oncorhynchus mykiss (assembly GCF_057628025.1). NCBI lineage: Eukaryota > Metazoa > Chordata > Actinopteri > Salmoniformes > Salmonidae > Oncorhynchus > Oncorhynchus mykiss. The sequence goes on from NC_143024.1 coordinate 94,956,854, forward strand.
TATCATATCCTGTACATACTAAATGATGTGGTTGGATATCATATCCTGTACATGTTAAATGATGTGGTTGGATATCATATCCTGTACATGTTAAATGATGTGGTTGGATATCATATCCTGTACATGTTAAATGATGTGGTTGGATATCATATCCTGTACATGTTAAATGATGTGGTTGGATATCATATCCTGTACATGTTAAATGATGTGGTTGGATATCATATCCTGTACATGTTAAATGATGTGGTTGGATATCATATCCTGTACATGTTAAATGATGTGGTTGGATATCATATCCTGTACATGTTAAATGATGTGGTTGGATATCATATCCTGTACATGTTAAATGATGTGGTTGGATATCATATCCTGTACATGTTAAATGATGTGGTTGGATATCATATCCTGTACATGTTAAATGATGTGGTTGGATATCATATCCTGTACATGTTAAATGATGTGGTTGGATATCATATCCTGAACATGTTAAATGATGTGGTTGGATATCATATCCTGTACATGTTAAATGATGTGGTTGGATATCATATCCTGTACATACTAAATGATGTGGTTGGATTTCATATCCTGTACATGTTAAATGATGTGGTTGGATATCATATCCTGTACATACTAAATGATGTGGTTGGATTTCATATCCTGTACATGTTAAATGATGTGGTTGGATATCATATCCTGTACATACTAAATGATGTGGTTGGATATCATATCCTGTACATGTTAAATGATGTGGTTGGATATCATATCCTGTACATGTTAAATGATGTGGTTGGATATCATATCCTGTACATGCTAAATGATGTGGTTGGATATCATATCCTGTACATGTTAAATGATGTGGTTGGATATCATATCCTGTACATGTTAAATGATGTGGTTGGATATCATATCTTGTACATGTTAAATGATGTGGTTGGATATCATATCCTGTACATGTTAAATGATGTGGTTGGATATCATATCCTGTACATGTTAAATGATGTGGTTGGATATCATATCCTGTACATGTTAAATGATGTGGTTGGATATCATATCCTGAACATGTTAAATGATGTGGTTGGATATCATATCCTGTACATGTTAAATGATGTGGTTGGATATCATATCCTGTACATACTAAATGATGTGGTTGGATTTCATATCCTGTACATGTTAAATGATGTGGTTGGATATCATATCCTGTACATACTAAATGATGTGGTTGGATATCATATCCTGTACATGTTAAATGATGTGGTTGGATATCATATCCTGTACATGTTAAATGATGTGGTTGGATATCATATCCTGTACATGTTAAATGATGTGGTTGGATATCATATCCTGTACATGTTAAATGATGTGGTTGGATATCATATCATGTACATGTTAAATGATGTGGTTGGATATCATATCCTGTACATGTTAAATGATGTGGTTGGATATCATATCCTGTACATACTAAATGATGTGGTTGGATATCATATCCGGTACATACTAAATGATGTGGTTGGATATCATATCCTGTACATGCTAAATGATGTGGTTGGACATCATATCCTGTACATACTAAATGATGTGGTTGGATATCATATCCTGTACATGTTAAATGATGTGGTTGGATATCATATCCTGTACATGTTAAATGATGTGGTTGGATATCATATCCTGTACATGTTAAATGATGTGGTTGGATATCATATCCTGTACATGTTAAATGATGTGGTTGGATATCATATCATGTACATGTTAAATGATGTGGTTGGATATCATATCCTGTACATGTTAAATGATGTGGTTGGATATCATATCCTGTACATACTAAATGATGTGGTTGGATATCATATCCGGTACATACTAAATGATGTGGTTGGATATCATATCCTGTACATGCTAAATGATGTGGTTGGACATCATATCCTGTACATACTAAATGATGTGGTTGGATATCATATCCTGTACATGTTAAATGATGTGGTTGGATATCATATCCTGTACATGTTAAATGATGTGGTTGGATATCATATCCTGTACATGTTAAATGATGTGGTTGGATATCATATCCTGTACATGTTAAATGATGTGGTTGGATATCATATCCTGTACATGTTAAATGATGTGGTTGGATATCATATCATGTACATACTAAATGATGTGGTTGGATATCATATCCTGTACATGTTAAATGATGTGGTTGGATATCATATCCTGTACATACTAAATGATGTGGTTGGATATCATATCCTGTACATGTTAAATGATGTGGTTGGATATCATATCCTGTACATACTAAATGATGTGGTTGGATATCATATCCTGTACATGTTAAATGATGTGGTTGGATATCATATCCTGTACATACTAAATGATGTGGTTGGATATCATATCCTGTACATGTTAAATGATGTGGTTGGATATCATATCCTGTACATGTTAAATGATGTGGTTGGATATCATATCCTGTACATGTTAAATGATGTGGTTGGATATCATATCCTGTACATGTTAAATGATGTGGTTGGATATCATATCCTGTACATGTTAAATGATGTGGTTGGATATCATATCCTGTACATGTTAAATGATGTGGTTGGATATCATATCCTGTACATGTTAAATGATGTGGTTGGATATCATATCCTGTACTTGTTAAATGATGTGGTTGGATATCATATCCTGTACATGTTAAATGATGTGGTTGGATTTCATATCCTGTACATGTTAAATGATGTGGTTGGATATCATATCCTGTACATGTTAAATGATGTGGTTGGATATCATATCCTGTACATGTTAAATGATGTGGTTGGATATCATATCCTGTACATGTTAAATGATGTGGTTGGATATCATATCCTGTACATGTTAAATGATGTGGTTGGATATCATATCCTGTACATGTTAAATGATGTGGTTGGATATCATATCCTGTACATGTTAAATGATGTGGTTGGATATCATATCCTGTACATACTAAATGATGTGGTTGGATATCATATCCTGTACATGTTAAATGATGTGGTTGGATATCATATCCTGTACATGTTAAATGATGTGGTTGGATATCATATCCTGTACATGTTAAATGATGTGGTTGGATATCATATCCTGTACATGTTAAATGATGTGGTTGGATATCATATCCTGTACATGTTAAATGATGTGGTTGGATATCATATCCTGTACATGTTAAATGATGTGGTTGGATATCATATCCTGTACATGTTAAATGATGTGGTTGGATATCATATCCTGTACTTGTTAAATGATGTGGTTGGATATCATATCCTGTACATGTTAAATGATGTGGTTGGATTTCATATCCTGTACATGTTAAATGATGTGGTTGGATATCATATCCTGTACATGTTAAATGATGTGGTTGGATATCATATCCTGTACATGTTAAATGATGTGGTTGGATATCATATCCTGTACATGTTAAATGATGTGGTTGGATATCATATCCTGTACATGTTAAATGATGTGGTTGGATATCATATCCTGTACATGTTAAATGATGTGGTTGGATATCATATCCTGTACATGTTAAATGATGTGGTTGGATATCATATCCTGTACATGTTAAATGATGTGGTTGGATATCATATCCTGTACATACTAAATGATGTGGTTGGATATCATATCCTGTACATGTTAAATGATGTGGTTGGATATCATATCCTGTACATGTTAAATGATGTGGTTGGATATCAAATCCTGTACATGTTAAATGATGTGGTTGGATATCATATCCTGTACATGTTAAATGATGTGGTTGGATATCATATCCTGTACATGTTAAATGATGTGGTTGGATATCATATCCTGTACATGTTAAATGATGTGGTTGGATATCATATCCTGTACATGTTAAATGATGTGGTTGGATATCATATCCTGTACATACTAAATTATGTGGTTGGATATCATATCCTGTACATGTTAAATGATGTGGTTGGATATCATATCCTGTACATACTAAATGATGTGGTTGGATATCATATCCTGTACATGTTAAATGATGTGGTTGGATATCATATCCTGTACATACTAAATGATGTGGTTGGATATCATATCCTGTACATGTTAAATGATGTGGTTGGATATCATATCCTGTACATACTAAATGATGTGGTTGGATATCATATCCTGTACATGTTAAATGATGTGGTTGGATATCATATCCTGTACATACTAAATGATGTGGTTGGATATCATATCCTGTACATGTTAAATGATGTGGTTGGATATCATATCCTGTACATGTTAAATGATGTGGTTGGATATCATATCCTGTACATGTTAAATGATGTGGTTGGATATCATATCCTGTACATGTTAAATGATGTGGTTGGATATCATATCCTGTACATGTTAAATGATGTGGTTGGATATCATATCCTGTACATACTAAATTATGTGGTTGGATATCATATCCTGTACATGTTAAATGATGTGGTTGGATATCATATCCTGTACATGCTAAATGATGTGGTTGGATATCATATCCTGTACATGCTAAATGATGTGGTTGGATATCATATCCTGTACATACTAAATTATGTGGTTGGATATCATATCCTGTACATGTTAAATGATGTGGTTGGATATCATATCCTGTACATGTTAAATGATGTGGTTGGATATCATATCCTGTACATGCTAAATGATGTGGTTGGATATCATATCCTGTACATGTTAAATGATGTGGTTGGATATCATATCCTGTACATGTTAAATGATGTGGTTGGATATCATATCCTGTACATGTTAAATGATGTGGTTGGATATCATATCCTGTACATACTAAATTATGTGGTTGGATATCATATCCTGTACATGTTAAATTATGTTTATTTGATATAATGAAACATTGTGAATTCATGCCTCACTTCACTATAGTATCTAATGTAGAGTGAACACACACAAACACACCTGTGTGTACTGAACCGTAAGTCATTTATAATGGTGTTGAATGGCTGTTCTACAGGACTCTACCCAACACACACCTCACATGTCCCCGCTACCCAACACACACACACCTCACATGTCCCTGCTGAGAGGAGTCCCCCGCTACCCAACACACACACACACCTCACATGTCCCTGTTGAGAGGAGTCCCCCGCTACCCAACACACACACACACACCTCACATGTCCCTGCTGACAGGAGTCCCCCGCTACCCAACACACACCTCACATGTCCCTGTTGAGAGGAGTCCCCCGCTACCCAACACACACCTCACATGTCCCCGCTGAGAGGAGTCCCCCACTACCCAACACACACCTCACAATAATTCCCAGACCGGAGCACACACACACACACACACACACACACACACACACACACACACACACAGAGTAAAGCGTTGTGTTTAATCAGCCTCTAGCCAGCATCACACAGTAAAGCGTTGTGTTTACTCAGCCTCTAGCCAGCATCACACAGTAAAGCTTTGTGTTTACTCAGCCTCTAGCCAGCATCACACAGTAAAGCGTTGTGTTTACTCAGCCTCTAGCCAGCATCACACAGTAAAGCGTTGTGTTTACTCAGCCTCTAGCCAGCATCACACTGTAAAGCGTTGTGTTTACTCAGCCTCTAGCCAGCATCACACAGTAAAGCGTTGTGTTTACTCAGCGTCTAGCCAGCATCACACAGTAAAGCTTTGTGTTTACTCAGCCTCTAGCCAGCATCACACAGTAAAGCGTTGTGTTTACTCAGCCTCTAGCCAGCATCACACAGTAAAGCTTTGTGTTTACTCAGCCTCTAGCCAGCATCACACAGTAAAGCTTTGTGTTTCCTCAGCCTCTAGCCAGCATCACACAGTAAAGCGTTGTGTTTCCTCAGCCTCTAGCCAGCATCACACAGTAAAGCGTTGTGTTTCCTCAGCCTCTAGCCAGCATCACACAGTAAAGCTCCTGATCTAATCTAGACTGATCCATATGCATGAGCCCACAGCAGAGAGCACACACACACACACACACACACACACACTGTACACAGGATGTTAAATCTGAACCTAGACTGGTTGATACTATTATTATCCCAGGATGTTAAATCTGAACCTAGACTGGTTGATATTATTATTATCCCAGGATGTTAAATCTGAACCTAGACTGGTTGATACTATTATTATCCCAGGATGTTAAATCTGAACCTAGACTGGTTGATACTATTATTATCCCAGGATGTTAAATCTGAACCTAGACTGGTTGGCATCCAACTCTGATCAACTCAACAAACTTACTTAGTGTTAACAATGTTTATTAATCCAAAGGGTTAGGAAAGAGAATGGTGGTGGACAGGCAAAAAGGTCAAAACCAGATCAGAGTCCAGGAGGTACAGAGTGGAAGACCGGCTCGATGTCAGGGCAGGCACAATGGTCAGGCAGGCAGGTACAGAGTCCAGAACGGGCAAGGTTCAAAACCGGGAGGACTAGAAAAAAGAGAATGCAAAAAGCAGGAGAACCGGAAAAACGCTGGTTGACTTGGAAACATACAAGGCGAACTGACACAGAGAGACAGGAAACACAGAGATAAATACACTGGTACAGAGAGACAGGAAACACAGAGATAAATACACTGGGGAAAATAAGTGACACCCAGAGGGGGTGGAGACAATCACAAGGACAGGTGACACAGATCAGGGCATGACAGTTAGATACCACTGCACTGTTGGAGCTGGGAACACAAGCATTTAGTTAGATATTAATGTTGGAGCTAGGAACACAAGCATTTAGTTAGATACTACTGTACTGTTGGAGCTAGGAACACAAGCATTTAGTTAGATATTGCTGCACTGTTGGAGCTAGGAACACAAGCATTTAGTTAGATATTAATGTTGGAGCTAGGAACACAAGCATTTAGTTAGATATTACTGTACTGTTGGAGCTAGGAACACAAGCATTTAGTTAGATACTACTGCACTGTTGGAGCTAGGAACACAAGCATTTAGTTAGATATTACTGCACTGTTGGAGCTAGAAACACAAGCATTTAGTTAGATATTACTGCACTGTTGGAGCTAGGAACATAAGCATTTAGTTTGATATTACTGCACTGTTGGAGCTGGGAACACAAGCATTTAGTTAGATATTACTGTTGGAGCTAGGAACACAAGCATTTAGTTAGATATTACTGTTGGAGCTAGAAACACAAGCATTTAGTTAGATATTACTGCACTGTTGGAGCTGGGAACACAAGCATTTAGTTAGATATTACTGCACTGTTGGAGCTGGGAACACAAGCATTTAGTTAGATATTACTGTTGGAGCTAGAAACACAAGCATTTAGTTAGATACTACTGTTGGAGCTAGGAACACCAGCATTTAGTTAGATATTACTGCACTGTTGGAGCTGGGAACACAAGCATTTAGTTAGATACTACTGTTGGAGCTGGGAACACAAGCATTTAGTTAGATATTACTGCACTGTTGGAGCTAGAAACACAAGCATTTAGTTAGATATTACTGCACTGTCTGAGCTAGAAACACAAGCATTTAGTTAGATATTACTGCACTGTTGGAGCTAGGAACACAAGCATTTAGTTAGATATTACTGCACTGTTGGAGCTAGGAACACAAGCATTTAGTTAGATATTACTGTTGGAGCTCGGAACACAAGCATTTAGTTAGATATTACTGCACTGTTGGAGCTAGGAACACAAGCATTTAGTTAGATATTACTGCACTGTTGGAGCTAGAAACACAAGCATTTAGTTAGATATCACTGCACTGTCTGAGCTAGAAACACAAGCATTTAGTTAGATATTACTGCACTGTTGGAGCTAGGAACACAAGCATTTAGTTAGATATTACTGCACTGTTGGAGCTAGGAACACAAGCATTTAGTTAGATATTACTGTTGGAGCTAGGAACACAGGCATTTAGTTAGATATTACTGCACTGTTGGAGCTAGAAACACAAGCATTTAGTTAGATACTACTATTGGAGCTACGAACACAAGCATTTAGTTAGATATTACTGTTGGAGCTAGGAACACAAGCATTTAGTTAGATACTGCTGCACTGTTGAAGCTAGGAACACAAGCATTTAGTTAGATACTACTGCACTGTTGGAGCTGGAAACACAAGCATTTAGTTAGATATTACTGTTGGAGCTGGGAACACAAGCATTTAGTTAGATATTACTGTTGGAGCTGGGAACACAAGCATTTAGTTTGATACTACTGTTGGAGCTAGGAACACAAGCATTTAGTTAGATATTACTGTACTGTTGGAGCTAGGAACACAAGCATTTAGTTAGATATTACTGTACTGTTGGAGCTAGGAACACAACCATTTAGTTAGATATTACTGCACTGTTGGAGCTGGGAACACAAGCATTTAGTTAGATATTACTGCACTGTTGGAGCTGGAAACACAAGCATTATATATTACTGTTGGAGCTAGGAACACAAGCATTTAGTTTGATACTACTGTTGGAGCTGGGAACACAACCATTTAGTTAGATACTACTGCACTGTTGGAGCTAGAAACACAAGCATTTAGTTAGATATTACTGTTGGAGCTGGGAACACAAGCATTTAGTTAGATATTACTGTTGGAGCTGGGAACACAAGCATTTAGTTTGATACTACTGTTGGAGCTGGGAACACAACCATTTAGTTAGATACTACTGCACTGTTGGAGCTAGAAACACAAGCATTTAGTTAGATATTACTGCAATGTTGGAGCTAGGAACACAACCATTTAGTTAGATACTACTGTTGGAGCTGGGAACACAACCATTTAGTTAGATATTACTGCACTGTTGGAGCTAGAAACACAAGCATTTAGTTAGATATTACTGCAATGTTGGAGCTAGAAACACAAGCATTTAGTTAGATATTACTGTTGGAGCTGGGAACACAAGCATTTAGTTTGATACTACTGTTGGAGCTGGGAACACAACCATTTAGTTAGATATTACTGCACTGTTGGAGCTAGAAACACAAGCATTTAGTTAGATATTACTGCAATGTTGGAGCTACGAACACAAGCATTTAGCTACACCTGCAATAACATCTGCTGAACATGTGTCATGACGTTGGCCTGGGGGGGTTGGTTTATGACAGTCCTAAATACCTCTTTCCCCCTCTTTCCTCTCTCTACCCTACTGATGTTACATTTGCAAAAACCCCTTGTTTAACATAGAGATTCTCACATGTTTCTGAGGAATGTTATTGTCATTAGGACGTGATGCGTTGGTACATATGATAGATTTTGTGTCTATGTGACGCTGGTCTATGTCTGTAACTGTAGCGTGTCTACGACAGGTCATTGGTTTATCGTTTGTCTGTCGTTATGTCTGATATTTGTCTGAAACATCGTTCTCCCCTGCTGCTGTCTTGGTTGGACCAGGTCTCTTGAAAAATAGATTTTTATCTTAAGGAGACTTAAATAAAGGTTCAACAAAACAGAAATTAACTATCTTTCAAATACGCTTTTACCTCAGAAATCACTAACTGACCATTTATGTATCTTTGTATTTAGAAGTACTGTGAAATTATCATAAATTATCATAAATTACACACGCATGTGACGTGTTGATTGATCTCTTCTGGTTTCACCCTCTGGTCTAAGGTCATGTCACCATAGTGATCAGGCAGTGATAATTCTCATTGGTCTAATTATTACAGTTTGTGGGGATGAGAGGGGAGAGAGGGATGAGAGCAGAGAGGGATGAGAGCAGAGAGGGATGAGGGGAGAGAGGGATGAGAGCAGATAGGGATTAGGGGAGAGAGGGATGAGGAGAGATGAGGAGAGAGGGATGAGGGGAGAGAGGGATGAGGAGAGATGAGGAGAGAGGGATGAGGGGAGAGAGGGATGAGGGGAGAGAAGGATGAGAGGGATGTAGAGCTTCTGAGATCTGTAGTTACAACAGGACCATCTCTACCTATCTATGTCAAACTGATCTATAGTTACAACAACCATCTGACAGAAAGAGAGATTGAACAGAAATGACAGACAGACAGACAGAAAGACCCGTGGACATTCACTTACCATCTCATTTAGAATCACTTCTACCAACACTATCTTGCCTGGACCCATCTGTCAACCCTTCTCCTCATCTCCCATTCCATCTGTCAACCTGTCTCCTCATCTCCCATTCCATCTGTCAACCTGTCTCCTCATCTCCCATTCCATCTGTCAACCTGTCTCCTCATCTCCCATTCCATCTGTCAACCTGTCTCCTTATCTCCCATTCCATCTGTCAACCTGTCTCCTCATCTCCCATTCCATCTGTCAACCTGTCTCCTCATCTCCCATTCCATCTGTCAACCTGTCTCCTCATCTCCCATTCCATCTGTCAACCTGTCTCCTCATCTCCCATTCCATCTGTCAACCTGTCTCCTTATCTCCCATTCCATCTGTCAACCTGTCTCCTTATCTCCCATTCCATCTGTCAACCTGTCTCCTCATCTCCCATTCCATCTGTCAACCTGTCTCCTCATCTCCCATTCCATCTGTCAACCTGTCTCCTCACTCCCATTCCATCTGTCAACCTGTCTCCTCACTCCCATTCCATCTGTCAACCTGTCTCCTCATCTCCCATTCCATCTGTCAACCTGTCTCATCTCCTATTCCATCTGTCAACCTGTCTCCTAATCTCCCATTCCATCTGTCAACCTGTCTCCTCACTCCCATTCCATCTGTCAACCCGTCTCCTCACTCCCTTTCCATCTGTCAACCTGTCTCCTCACTCCCATTCCATCTGTCAACCTGTCTCCTCATCTCCCATTCCATCTGTCAACCCTTCTCCTTATCTCCCATTCCATCTGTCAACCTGCCTCCTCATCTCCCATTCCATCTGTCAACCTGTCTCCTCACTCCCATTCCATCTGTCAACCTGTCTCCTCATCTCCCATTCCATCTGTCAACCTGTCTCCTCATCTCCCATTCCATCTGTCAACCTGTCTCCTCATCTCCTATTCCATCTGTCAACCCTTCTCCTTATCTCCCATTCCATCTGTCAACCCTTCTCCTTTATCTCCCATTCCATCTGTCAACCTGTCTCCTCATCTCCCATTCCATCTGTCAACCCTTCTCCTCATCTCCCATTCCATCTGTCAACCTGTCTCCTTATCTCCCATTCCATCTGTCAACCTGTCTCCTTATCTCCCATTCCATCTGTCAACCTGTCTCCTTATCTCCCATTCCATCTGTCAACCTGTCTCCTTATCTCCCATTCCATCTGTCAACCTGTCTCCTCATCTCCCATTCCATCTGTCAACCTGTCTCCTTTATCTCCCATTCCATCTGTCAACCTGTCTCCTCATCTCCCATTCCATCTGTCAACCCTTCTCCTCATCTCCCATTCCATCTGTCAACCTGTCTCCTTATCTCCCATTCCATCTGTCAACCTGTCTCCTTATCTCCCATTCCATCTGTCAACCTGTCTCCTCATCTCCCATTCCATCTGTCAACCTGTCTCCTTATCTCCCATTCCATCTGTCAACCTGTCTCCTCGTGTCCCATTCCATCTGTCAACCTGTCTCCTCGTGTCCCATTCCATCTGTCAACCTGTCTCCTCGTGTCCCATTCCATCTGTCAACCTGTCTCCTTATCTCCCATTCCATCTGTCAACCCTTCTCCTTATCTCCCATTCCATCTGTCAACCTGTCTCCTCGTGTCCCATTCCATCTGTCAACCTGTCTCCTCGTGTCCCATTCCATCTGTCAACCTGTCTCCTCGTGTCCCATTCCATCTGTCAACCTGTCTCCTCATCTCCCATTCCATCTGTCAACCTGTCTCCTCATCTCCCGTTCCATCTGTCAACCTGTCTCCTCATCATTCCCGGGGCTAGGTAATGTGGTGTCTCAGAGATATAAGAGCAGTAAAGACATTTCAGGGTTTTTTTTTTAAACGGTCAGGAAAAGCAGCACTTTATATTCCTGCAGGTGCCTTGCCATTATGAGTCTGTGTGAGAGAGGTGGCAGAGCAGGGAGCATATATTTAAAAACCTGCTCATTGAGGCTGATGAGACTATTCCTCTCATACTGGCCCCCGGAAAAGAGGAGCTGGTTGTTCATAATGGTTCCAACCTTCATCTGTCAGGGACTGCTAAATGTACTGGAATCATTTCTGCATTGGATTATGTGTCAGGGTTTATAATGTATTAACTCAGATCGCTAGCTGTGTGTCTCTGCATGAAGTTCTCCTCTCTCTCCCCCACACTCTCTCACTCTCTCCATCGCTCTCTCTCCCTCACTCTCTCCATCTCTCTCTCCCACACTCTCTCCATCTCTCTCTCTCTCTCCCTCACTCTCTCCCACTCTCTCCATCTCTCTCTCCCACTCTCTCTCCCTTTCTTCTTCACGTTCTCTCTCAAACTTCTATCACTCTATCCTCTTAGTGGGTGAAAAGGAGTCTTTATCATTTCAACCTGAATGGCAGCTTGAATGTGATGTACATTAGAGAAATATGATGATGTGGTTGGTGTGAACAAACTGTTTTGCTGTGAAGGAGGCTGAGATCTGTAGAAACCAGAAACAGTGTTGAATGGTAGAGAGGATAAGCTCTTCTCTCTTAAATTGCTCATCTAGCTGCAAATGTAATACGGCTCACTTAATCTGCCTCTTCCTCTGTCAGGAGATGAAACCGGGGTTAGGGCTAGTAATGGGGCTAGGGGTTAGGGCTAGTAATGGGGCTAGTAATGGGGCTAGGGGTTAGGTTTGGAGATGGGGCTGGGGGTTAGGTTTGGAGATGGGGCTGGGGGTTAGGTTTGGAGACGGGGCTAGGGGTTAGGTTTGGAGACGGGGCTAGGGGTTAGGTTTGGAGATGGGGCTGGGGCTTAGGTTTGGAGATGGGGCTAGGGGTTAGGTTTGGAGATGGGGCTGGGGGTTAGGTTTGGAGATGGGGCTGGGGGTTAGGTTTGGAGATGGGGCTGGGGGTTAGGGCTAGTAATGGGGCTAGGGATTAGGTTTGGAGATGGGGCTAGGGGTTAGGGCTAATAATGGGGCTAGGGGTTAGGTTTGGAGATGGGGCTGGGGGTTAGGTTTGGAGATGGGGCTGGGGGTTAGGTTTGGAGATGGGGCTGGGGGTTAGGGCTAATAATGGGTCTAGGGGTTAGGTTTGCAGATGGGGCTGGGGGTTAGGGCTAGTAATGGGGCTAGGGGTTAGGTTTGGAGACGGGGCTGGGGGTTAGGTTTGGAGATGGGGCTGGGGGTTAGGGCTAATAATGGGGCTAGGGGTTAGGTTTGGAGATGGGGCTAGGGGTTAGGTTTGGAGACGGGGCTAGGGATTAGGGCTAATAATGGGGCTAGGGGTTAGGTTTGGAGATGGGGCTGGGGGTTAGGTTTGGAGATGGGGCTGGGGGTTAGGTTTGGAGATGGGGCTGGGGGTTAGGTTTGGAGATGGGGCTAGGGGTTAGGTTTGGAGACGGGGCTAGGGGTTAGGGCTAATAATGGGGCTAGGGGTTAGGTTTGGAGATGGGGCTGGGGGTTAGGTTTGGAGATGGGGCTGGGGGTTAGGGCTAATAATGGGGCTAGGGATTAGGTTTGGAGATGGGGCTAGGGGTTAGGGCTAGTAATGGGGCTAAGGGTTAGGTTTGGAGATGGGGCTAGGGGTTAGGTTTGGAGACGGGGCTAGGGGTTAGGGGTGGAGACAGGGCTAGGGGTTAGGTTTGGAGACGGGGTTAGGTTTGGAGACGGGGCTAGGGTTGGAGACGGGGTTAGGGTTGGAGACGGGGCTAGAGGCTAGGCATGGAGACGGGGCTAGGGGTGGAGACGGGGCTAGGGGTGGAGACAGGGCTAGGGGTGGAGACGGGGCTAGGGGTGGAGATGGGGCTAGGGGTGGAGACGGGGCTAGTGGCTAAGGTTGGAGACGGGGCTAGGGGTGGAGACGGGGCTAGGGTTGGAGACGGGGCTAGGGGTGGAGACGGGGCTAGGGGTGGAGATGGGGCTAGGGGTGGAGACGGGGCTAGTGGCTAAGGTTGGAGACGGGGCTAGGGGTGGAGGGGTGGTATGAGACGTGAGTTAGGGCGACTTAGTCGCCTCCTTCCAGTTTTTACCAATATCATCTGGGATGGAGTGCCTGCACCCCTCCGCTCGATCTCATGGGGCTAAAACTTTAAATCCCCAATAACCAGGTTTACTGAGCCCCTGTCTCTCCTTTCCCTTCTCCAACTCCCTGATTACAGACCCCTGAGCTAGCTAGTTACCATCTGAGTAAGGAGCTGTCTCAGCATTGAGTGACAACCTCCTAGTAACCCATGGAGTAATTGTATGACAGCTAGAGGCTACGGTGGAGACTGTATAACTTCATTCATAAGTTATCCACTTACTGACCCAGTGTCCTCTCTCTCTCTCTGTCTCTCTCTCTGTCTCTCTCTCTCTCTCTCCCCTCTCTCTGTCTCTCTCTCCCCTCTCTGTCTCTGTCTCTCTCTCTCTGTCTCTCTCTCTCTCCCCTCTCTCTCTCTCTCTCTGTCTCTCAATTCAATTCAATTCAAGGGCTTTATTGGCATGGGAAACATGTGTTAACATTGCCAAAGCAAGTGAGGTAGATAATATATAAAGTGAATATATAAAGTTAAATAAACAATAAAAATTAACAGTAAACATCACACATACAGAAGTTTCAAAACAATAAAGACATTACAAATGTCATATTATATATATATACAGTGTTTTCTCTCTCTCCCCTCTCTCTCTCTCTGTCTCTCTCTCTCTGTCTCTCTCGCTCTCCCCTCTCTCTCTCTCTCCTCTCTCTCTCTCTCCCCTCTCTCTCTCTCCGTCTCTCTCTCTCCTCTCCTTGGTGACAGGTGAGAGTGGCTGGACCTGGGCCTGATCATCGTCTAGCTCCACGCTACGAAGAGGTGGAGCGACAGTATGCTTCCTTGCCCAGGTAAATACATCTCTCTCTGGTCTCTGTCTCTCGCTGTCTTCCCACTCCTCTTTCCTCCTCTCCCCACTCCTCTTTCCTCCTGTCCCCACTCCTCTTTCCTCCTCTCCCCACTCCTCTTTCCTCCTCTCCCCACTCCTCTTCCCTCCCCTCCCCACTCCTCTTTCCTCCTCTCCCCACTCCTCTTTCCTCCTCTCCCCACTCCTCCTCTCCCCTCCCCACTCCTCTTTCCTCCTCTCCCCACTCCTCTTTCCTCCTCTCCCCACTCCTCTTTCCTCCTCTCCCCACTCCTCTTTCCTCCTCTCCCCACTCCTCTTTCCACCTCTTCCCACTCCTCTTTCCTCCTCTCCCCACTCCTCTTTCCTCCTCTCCCCACTCCTCCCCTCCCCTCCCCACTCCTCTTGCCTCCTCTCCCCACTCCTCTTTCCTCCTCTCCCCACTCCTCCCCTCCCCTCCCCACTCCTCTTTCCTCCTCTCCCCACTCCTCTTTCCTCCTCTCTCCACTCCTCCCCTCCCCTCCCCACTCCTCTTTCCTCCTCTCCCCACTCCTCTTTCCTCCTCTCCTCACTCCTCCCCTCCCCTCCCCTCCCCACTCCTCTTTCCTCCTCTCCCCACTCCTCTTTCCTCCTCTCCCCACTCCTCTTTCCTCCTCTCCCCACTCCTCCCCTCCCCTCCCCACTCCTCTTTCCTCCTCTCCCCACTCCTCTTTCCTCCTCTCCCCACTCCTCCCCTCCCCTCCCCACTCCTCTTTCCTCCTCTCCCTACTCCTCTTTCCTCCTCTCCCCACTCCTCTTTCCTCCTCTCCCCACTCCTCTTTCCTCCTCTCCCCACTCCTCCCCTCCCCTCCCCACTCCTCTTTCCTCCTCTCCCCACTCCTCTTTCCTCCTCTCCCCACTCCTCTTTCCTCCTCTCCCCTCTCCCCACTCCTCCCCTCCCCACT
Organism: Oncorhynchus mykiss; assembly: GCF_057628025.1. Classification (NCBI taxonomy): domain Eukaryota; kingdom Metazoa; phylum Chordata; class Actinopteri; order Salmoniformes; family Salmonidae; genus Oncorhynchus; species Oncorhynchus mykiss. Next base: position 94,972,631 of record NC_143024.1, read on the forward strand.
CCTCTTTCCTCCCCTCCCCACTCCTCTTTCCTCCTCTCCCTACTCCTCTTTCCTCCTCTCCCCACTCCTCTTTCCTCCTCTCCCCACTCCTCTTTCCTCCTCTCCCCACTCCTCTTTCCTCCTCTCCCACTCCTCTTTCGTCCTCTCCCCACTCCTCTTTCCTCCTCTCCCCACTCCTCTTTCCTCCTCTCCCCACTCCTCTTTCCTCCTCTCCCCACTCCTCCCCTCCCCTTGACTAAACGGTCAGAGCAGTGCATCAGTAGAAGGGGGTGCCTCTTCCTCCTCCTCCCTCTCTCCTCTCCTCCTCCCTGCGCTCCGAGTGCTTAATAATCCTCTTTAAAGCTTATAATTAAATCTGGAGTGTCTGCCTTGTGAGGCCCTCTCATCGAGGGAATCCACCTGATCCTGTCCCTGGAGACGGGGACACAGACGGGAGGTGTAACCTGATATCTGCCCTCACAGCAGCTCCCAACACAGTCCAGAGAGAGGGTTATACACACAGCCCTGGCCCTCTCTCTCTTCACCTCGTCCTCTCTCTCTCTCCCTCTGCTTCTCTCTCCCTCTCGGTCTCTCTCTCTCTCTCTCTCTCTCCCCCCCCCCCCCCCTCCTCTGTGCATTGTGTTTGCTGTGTGCAACCAACCACAGCAACCCAAGCAAACAACAACTTTGTGCTCTGCTGCAATGGCAGCTGACATGTTATCTGTTTCTCTGTTCACACCCAGTGCTGAGTAAACAACGTGTTAAAGATCAACAGTGTATCTGAGTCCCAAATGCCACTCCTCGTCTCTATATTTGGGGTGGGGGTTTGAATTATTTCACTATTCAAATAGCATCATACGTTGTTTTTTTTTTTTTTATGTCGGTTAAATGCGATTTTATTTTTGATTTTAAACATATGTTTTTAACCTGAGCTCTGCTGAACGAGGGAGAGACGGCTGCAGTCGCTGGTGCGTGAGCAGACAAGGAGACTCGGCTACAGTCGTCAAGACTATCTAACTTATAGCAGCCACAGTGATGTTTATCATCCCATACAACAGTTGACTGGAGTAGCTTAGAGAAGCTAGCCAGCTATAGCGAGCTAGGCTAATTGAGGCTGTGCTTTCTCCCCCAAGGCCACCTGTTGGTTGTTTGTTGTAGCCTGCGTAGCTTCTCATTTCGCTAACTCTTAATTCGCTCCATCTTGCGTTAGTGAACTCTCACTCCACTTGGCGACACGTTGAACCTCTTTGTCTCTTTGATTGGCCAACCTAAACAACAAGCTACGCGTGAAGGTTACCGATTGGCTACCGGTCTTTTTATGAGGCGTCAGTCATTATTCCATTAATAATTTGACCTGTCGTGGTATATCCTTGTATGTAACAATGTCACATTAATATTTATTTTATTTTATTTTAGACAAATACTTTTTAGTGTTAAAATACTACCGTCTGGTTGGATGTTTGAATTCCCGTGCACATCCCTACCCTGTACAGTGAGCTGCTTTAGAGAGAGGTTGGATGTTTGAATTCCCGTGCACATCCCTACCCTGTACGATGAGCTGCTTTAGAGAGAGGTTGGATGTTTGAATTCCCGTGCACATCCCTACCCTGTACGCTGCTTTAGAGAGAGGTTGGATGTTTGAATTCCCGTGCACATCCCTACGCTGTACAGTGAGCTTCTTTAGAGAGAGGTTGGATGTTTCTGTCACGGTGTATTCTAAATTGTATTTATTTAATTTAACCTTTATTTAACTAGGCAAGTCAGTTAAGGACTAATTCTTATTTACAATGACGGCCTACCAAAAGGAAAAAGGCCTCCTACGAGGACGGGGCCTGGGATTAAACATTTTAATAAATTGAATAAAAAATATAGGACAAAACACACATCACGAGAAGAGAGACACCACAACACAACATAAAGAGAGACCTAAGACAACAACATGGTAGCAACACAGCATGGTAGAAACACAACATGATAACAACATGGTAGCAACATGGTAGCAACATGGTAACAACACAACATGGTAGCAACATGGTAGCAACACAACATGATAGCAACACAACATGGTAGCAACATGGTAGCAACACAACATGGTAGCAACACAACATGGTAGCAACATAACATGGTAGCAACACAACATGGTAGCAACATGGTAGCAACACAACATGGTGACAACACAACATGGTAGCAACACAACATGGTAGCAACACAACCTGGTAGCAACATAACATGGTAGCAACACAACATGGTAGCAACACAACATGGTAGCAACACAACATGAAAACAACATGGTAGCAACACAACATGGTAGCAACACAACATGGTAGCAACATGGTAGCAACACAACATGGTAGCAACACAACATGGTAGCAACACAACATGGTAGCAACTCAACATGGTAGCAACACACCATGGTAGCAACACACCATGGTAGCAACACAACATGGTAGCAACACAACATGGTAGCAACACACCATGGTAGCAACACACCATGGTAGCAACACAACATGGTAGCAACTCAACATGGTAGCAACACACCATGGTAGCAACTCAACATGGTAGCAACACACCATGGTAGCAACACACCATGGTAGCAACACAACATGGTAGCAACTCAACATGGTAGTAGCAGGCAGATGTGAGAATGCTGAAGCAGTCATGGGTTTGAGGCCTGCCTGGCTCGGTCAGAGTTAGTCTGGTGCTGAAAGATACCAGAAAACATACTGACATCCCAAAATGCACCGTGTTGCCTTCAACCTTCCACAGACATAGCTAGAGGACTTGCTAAACATCCCTGTGAGAGAGGGAATTAAAGGAGACTGAGAGGGAGAGAGAGTTGAGGGAGAGAGTTGAATGACAGAGAGTTGAAGGAGAGAGAGAGAGAGGGAGAGAGTTGAAAGAGAGAGAGAGAGGATAGAGAACGAGAGAGAGTTGAAGTAGAGAGGATAGAGAGGGAGAGAGTTGAAGGAGAGAGAGCGAGTATCAGGGGGTTTTGATGTCTAGCTAAATTAAAACATGAGCCAGCCACTGATATACTGTATATATCTCTCTCTCACACACACACACACACACACACACACACACACACACACACACACACACACACACACACACACAGCACCGCAGCACAGCAGCGAACCAAACAAACCCAGCCCAATGTCAGCAGAAGTTAACTTTTTCAAAGCCATTTCCTCATCAAATGACCTCTGTGCTCCCTTCCTTTCTATTGATATGTTATTATGCTCTGAGCCTTACACAAAAAGGGCTTCGGGGTATTAAGGCTTGGGGTAAGAAGGGCTGGGGTAATAAGGGCTGGGGTAATAAGGGTTGGGGTAATAAGGGCTGGGGTAATAAGGGTTGGGGTAATAAAGGATGGGGTAATAGGGGCTGGGATAATAAGGGCAGGGGTAATAAGGGCTGGGGTAATAAGGGTTGGGGTAATAAGGTCTGGGGTAATAAGGGTTGGGGTAATAAGGGTTGGGGTAATAAGGGCTGGGGTAATAAGGGTTGGGGTAATAAGGGCTGGGGTAATAAGGGTTGGGGTAATAAGGGTTTGGGTAATAAGGGCTGGGGTAATAAGGATTGGGGTAATAAGGGTTGGGGTAATAAGGGCTGGGGTAATAAGGGCTAGGTAATAAGGGTTGGGGTAATAAGGGCTGGGGTAATAAGGTTTGGGGTAATAAAGGCTAGGTAATAAGGGCTAGGTAATAAGGGTTGGGGTAATAAGGGCTGGGGTAATAAGGTTTGGGGTAATAAGGGTTGGGGAAATAAGGGCTGGGGTACTAAGGGTTGGGGTAATAAGGGTTGGGGTAATAAGGGCTGGGGTACTAAGGGTTGGGGTAATAAGGGCTGGGGTACTAAGGGTTGGGGTAATAAGGGCTGGGGTACTAAGGGCTGGGGTACTAAGGGCTGGGGTACTAAGGGCTGGTGTGTGAAATGTGAAATGTCAGAATAAAATAGTAGAGAAAATTATTTATTTCAGCTTTTATTTATTTCATCACATTCCCAGTGGGTCAGAAGTTTACATTCACTCAATTAGTATTTGTTAGCATTGCCTTTAAATTGTTTAACTTGGGTCAAACGTTTCAGGTAGCCTTCCACAAGCTTCCCACAATAAGTTGGGTGAATTTTGGCCAATTCCTCCTGACAGAGCTGGTGTAACTGAGTCAGGTTTGTAGGCCTCCTTGCTCACACATGCCATTTCAGTTCTGCCCACAAATGTTCTACAGAATTGAGGTCAGGGCTTTGATGGCCACTCCAATACCGTGACTTTGTTGTCCTTAAGCCGTTTTGCCGCAACTTTGGAAGTATGCTTGGGGTCATTGTCCATTTGGAAGACCCATTTTCGACCAAGCTTTAACTTCCTGACTGGAGTCTTGAGATGTTGCTTCAATATATCCACATAATTTTCCCTCCCTCATGTAGCCATCTATTTTGTGAAGTGCACCAGTCCCTCCTGCAGCAAAGCACCCCCACAACATGATGCTGCCACCCCCGTGCTTCACGGTTGGGATGGTGTTCTTCGGCTTGCAAGCCTCCCCCTTTTTCCTCCAAACATAACGATGGTCATTATGGCCAAACAGTTCAATTTTTGTTTCATCAGACCAGAGGACATTTCTCCGAAAAGTACGGTCTTTGTCCCCATGTGCATTTGCAAACCGTAGTCTGGCTTTTTTATGGCGGTTTTGAAGCAGTGGCTTCTTCCTTGCTGAGCGGACTTTCAGGTTATGTCGATTTAGGACTCGTTTTACTGTGGATATAGATACTTTTGTACCTGTTTCCTCCAGCATCTTCACAAGGTCCTTTGCTGTTGTTCTGGGATTGATTTGCACTTTTCGCACCAAAGTACATTCATCTCTAGGAGACAGAATGCGTCTCCTTCCTGAGCGGTCTGACGGCTGCGTGGTCCCATGGTGTTTATACTTGTGTACTATTGTTTATACAGATGAACATGGTATCTTCAGGCGTTTGGAAATTGCTCCCGAGGATGAACAAGACTTGTGGAGGTCTAAAAACAATTTCTGATGTCTTGGCTGATTTATTTTGATTTTCCCATGATGTCAAGCAAAGAGGCACTGAGTTTGAGGGTAGGCCTTGAAATACATCCAATTGACTCAAATGATGTCAATTAGCAGAAGCAGAAGCAATAATCAGAAGCTTCTAAAGCCATGACATCATTTTCTGGAATTTTCCAAGCTGTTTAAAGGCACATTCAACTTAGTGTATGTAAACTTCTGACCCACTGGAATTGTGATACAGTGAATTATAAGTGAAATAATCTGTCTATAAACAATTGTTGGAAAAATGACTTGGGTCAAAATAAATATAAATAAGCATAAATATGGGTTGTATTTACAATGGTGTTTGTTCTTCACTGGTTGACCTTTTCTTGTGGCAACAGGTCACAAATCTTGCTGCTGTGATGGCACACTGTGGAATTTCACCCAGTAGATATGGGAGTTTTTCAAAATTGGGTTTGTTTTTCAAATTCTTTGTGGATCTGTGATCTGAGGGAAATATGTGTCTCTAATATGGTCATACATTGGACAGGAGGTTAGGAAGTGCAGCTCAGTTTCCACCTCATTTTGTGGGCAGTGTGCACATAGCCTGTCTTCTCTTGAGAGCCATGTCTGCCTACGGCAGCCTTTCTCAATAGCAAGGCTATGCTCACTGAGTCTGTACATAGTCAAAGCTTTCCTTAATTTTGGGTCAGTCACAGTGGTCAGGTATTCTGCCGCTGTGTACTCTCTGTGTAGGGACAAATAGCATTCTAGTTTGCTCTGTTTTATTGTTAATTCTTTCCAATGTGTCAAGTAATTATATTTTTGTTTTCTCATGATTTGGTTGGGTATAATTGTGCTGCTGTCCTGGGGCTCTGTAGGGTGTGTTTGTGAACAGAGCCCCAGGACCAGCTTGCTTAGGGGACTCGTCTCCAGGTTCATCTCTCTGTAGGTGTTGGCTTTGTTATGGAAGGTTTGGGAATCGCTTCCTTTTAGGTGGTTGTAGAATTTAATGGCTCTTTTCTGGATTTTGATCATTTGTGGGTATCGGCCTAATTCTGCTCTGCATGCATTATTTGGTGTTCTACGTTGTACACTGAGGATATTTTTGCAGAATTCTGCGTGCAGAGTCTCAATTTGGTGTTTGTCCCATTTTGTAAAATCTTGGTTGGTGAGCGGACCCCAGACCTCACAACCATAAAGGGCAATGGGCTCTATGACTGAGTATTTTTAGCCAGATCCTAATTGGTATGTTGCTCTCTTTCTCTCTCTTCTCTGTTTGTTATTCCAGACCTAGTACCTCAGCTCCGAGGACCCTTCATGGCCTATGCTTTTCCCTGGCTAATGATATTCCAAACCCAAGGCCAATTGAGTGCCCTATCCTCTCATTGTCCCCTTGGCCTGGCTGCCTTGGCCTGGCTGCCTTGGCCTGGCTGGCTCTCTCACAGGGCAGAGTGTGGATGTGTATGAAATGGCCCCCTATTCCCTATGTAGTGAACTTATCCTATGCAGGCTCTGGTCAAAAGTAGTGCACTGCTTAGGAAATAGGGTGTCCTTCCAGACACAGACTAGGACAGCCAGTCAGCCAGTCAGCCATTCAGTCAGCCAGTCAGCCAGCCAGTCAGTCAGCCAGTCAGCCAGACAGTCAGCCAGTCAGTCAGCCAGTCAGTCAGCCAGACAGTCAGTCAGTCAGTCAGTCAGCCAGTCAGTCAGCCAGCCAGTCAGCCAGTCATCCAATCAGTCAGTCAGCCAGTCAGTCAGCCAGTCAGTCAGTCAGTCAGTCTGTCAATCATCCAATCAGCCAGTCAGTCAGCCAGTCTTCCAATCAGCCAGCCGGCCAGTCAGCCAACCAGTCAGCCAGCCGGCCAGTCAGCCAACCAGTCAGTCAGCCAACCAGTCGGCCGGCCGGTCGGCCTGCCATTCACCCAACCAGTCAGCCAGCCAGTCGGCCAGTCAGCCAGCTCTCAGCACCTCCACCCCTCCATATGAACCCAATTACAGCCATTACCAAAATAAAAAAGGTTGTTTCATTCACAGCCCTAACCCGGGGTTATCCAATCAGAACAGCCGTTCACCCACTCCTTTTAGATGGTTGGGTTATCACAGCAAGTCAAAAAGTTTTGGCCGTCCTTTCATTTCCTCGTTAGACTGATAATGAAGTGATTAATGCACGGATGGTTGGTTTCTCTCTCTCTGTCTCTCTCTCTGTCTCTCTCTCTGTCTCTCTCTCTGTCTCTCTCTCTGTCTCTCTCTTCGTCTCTCTTTGTCTCTCTCTCCTCTCCTCTCTCTCTCTCGCTCTCTGTGAACTTGGGTCGAGAGTTACATTGTTTCAGTCCTCTCTCTCTCTCTCTCTCTCTCTCTCTCTCTCTCTCTCTCTCTCTCTCTCTCTCTCTCTCTCTCTCTCTCTCTCTCTCTCTCTCTCTCTCGCTCTCTCTCTCTCTCTCTCTCTCTCTCTCCAACAGTTTTACCCAGAGTTATAGTTCTGAAACAGCACAGTTTAACCCAGGGTTATAGTTCTGAAACAGTGTAACCCAGGGTTATAGTTCTGAAACAGTTTAACCCAGGGTTATAGTTCTGAAACAGTTTAACCCAGGGTAATAGTTCTGAAACAGTTTAACCCAGGGTAATAGTTCTGAAACAGTTTAACCCAGGGTTATAGTTCTGAAACAGTTTAACCCAGGGTTATAGTTCTGAAACAGTTTAACCCAGGGTAATAGTTCTGAAACAGTTTAACCCAGGGTAATAGTTCTGAAACAGTTTAACCCAGGGTTATAGTTCTGAAACAGTTTAACCCAGGGTTATAGTTCTGAGACAGTTTAATCCAGGGTAATAGTTCTGAAACAGCACAGTTTAACCCAGGGTAATAGTTCTGAGACAGTTTAACCCAGGGTTATAGTTCTGAAACAGTTTAACCCAGGGTTATAGTTCTGAAACAGCACAGTTTAACCCAGGGTAATAGTTCTGAGACAGTTTAACCCAGGGTTATAGTTCTGAAACAGTTTAACCCAGGGTTATAGTTCTGAAACAGTTTAACCCAGGGTTATAGTTCTGAAACAATTTAACCCAGGGTTATAGTTCTGAAACAGTTTAACCCAGGGTTATAGTTCTGAAACAGTTTAACCCAGGGTTATAGTTCTGAAACAGTTTAACCCAGGGTTATAGTTCTGAAACAGTTTAACCCAGGGTAATAGTTCTGAAACAGTTTAACCCAGGGTAATAGTTCTGAAACAGTTTAACCCAGGGTTATAGTTCTGAAACAGCACAGTTTAAATCTGGAGAGGAGAAGAATTTAGAGACAATATGCTGATATAAACAGTAAAAAGTCCATAGTCTGAGATGGCACCCATTCCCTATGCAGTACACTACTTTAGACCAGGACCCTATGGCACCCTATACCCTATGCAGTACACTACTTTAGACCAGGACCCTATGGTACCCTATTCCCTATGTAGTGCATTACTTTAGGCCAGGGCCCTATGGCACCCTATTCCCTATGTAGTGCATTACTTCAGGCCAGGGCCCCTTGGCACCCTATTCCCTATGTAGTGCATTACTTTAGACCAGGGCCCTATGGCACCCTACTCCCTATGTAGTGCACTATTTTAGACCTGGACACAGGGTGCTCTATATAGGGGATAGGTTGCAATTTCCGATATTCCAGACTCCCATGTACACTGAACCAGACTCCCATAGCTGTCATTATATCGCTGTCATTACCAATACACTGAACCAGACTCCCATAGCTGTCATTACCAATACACTGAACCAGACTCCCATAGCTGTCATTATATCGCTGTAATTACCAATACACTGAACCAGACTCCCATAGCTGTCATTACCAATACACTGAACCAGACTCCCATGTCTGTCATTACCAATACACTGAACCAGACTCCCATAGCTGTCATTACCAGTACACTGAACCAGACTCCCATAGCTGTCATTACCAATACACTGAACCAGTATCCCATAGCTGTCATTACCAATACACTGAACCAGTATCCCATAGCTGTCATTACCAATACACTGAACCAGACTCCCATAGCTGTCATTACCAATACACTGAACCAGACTCCCATAGCTGTCATTACCAATACACTGAACCAGACTCCCATAGTGTCATTACCAATACACTGAACCAGACTCCCATAGTGTCATTACCAATACACTGAACCAGACTCCCATAGCTGTTATTACCAATACACTGAACCAGACTCCCATAGCTGTCATTACCAATACACTGAACCAGACTCCCATAGCTGTCATTACCAATACACTGAACCAGACTCCCATAGCTGTCATTATATAGCTGTCATTACCAATACACTGAACCAGACTCCCATAGCTGTCATTATATAGCTGTCATTACCAATACACTGAACCAGACTCCCATAGCTGTCATTACCAATACACTGAACCAGACTCCCATAGCTGTCATTACCAATACACTGAACCAGACTCCCATAGCTGTCATTACCAATACACTGAACCAGACTCCCATAGCTGTCATTACCAATACACTGAACCAGACTCCCATAGCTATCATGATATAGCTGTCATTACCAATACACTGAACCAGACTCCCATAGTGTCATTACCAATACACTGAACCAGACTCCACTCCCATAGCTGAGGAATCAGGAGAAGAGCAGTCAGTCAGTCAGTATGAGGGCTCAGGAGAAGAGCAGCAGTCAGTCAGTCAGTATGAGGGATCAGGAGAAGAGCAGCAGTCAGTCAGTCAGTCAGTATGAGGGATCTGGAGAAGAGCAGCAGTCAGTCAGTATGAGGGCTCAGGAGAAGAGCAGCAGTCAGTCAGTCAGTATGAGGGATCTGGAGAAGAGCAGCAGTCAGTCAGTCAGTCAGTATGAGGGATCAGGAGAAGAGCAGCAGTCAGTCAGTCAGTCAGTATGAGGGATCAGGAGAAGAGCAGCAGTCAGTCAGTCAGTATGAGGGATCAGGAGAAGAGCAGCAGTCAGTCAGTCAGTCAGTATGAGGGATCTGGAGAAGAGCAGCAGTCAGTCAGTATGAGGGCTCAGGAGAAGAGCAGCAGTCAGTCAGTCAGTATGAGGGCTCAGGAGAAGAGCAGCAGTCAGTCAGTCAGTATGAGGGCTCAGGAGAAGAGCAGCAGACAGTCAGTATGAGGGATCAAGAGAAGAGCAGCAGTCAGTCAGTCAGTATGAGGCATCAGGAGAAGAGCAGTCAGTCAGTCAGTATGAGGGATCAGGAGAAGGGCAGCAGTCAGTCAGTATGAGTGATCAGGAGAAGAGCAGCAGTCAGTCAGTCAGTCAGTCAGTATGAGGGATCAGGAGAAGAGCAGCAGTCAGTCAGTATGAGGGATCAGGAGAAGAGCAGCAGTCAGTCAGTATGAGGGATCTGGAGAAGAGCAGCAGTCAGTCAGTCAGTATGAGGGATCAGGAGAAGAGCAGCAGTCAGTCAGTCAATATGAGGAATCAGGAGAAGAGCAGTCAGTCAGTCAGTATGAGGGATCAGGAGAAGAGCAGCAGTCAGTATGAGGGCTCAGGAGAAGAGCAGCAGTCAGTCAGTCAGTATGAGGAATCAGGAGAAGAGCAGTCAGTTAGTCAGTCAGTCTGAGGGCTCAGGAGAAGAGCAGCAGTCAGTCAGTCAGTCTGAGGGCTCAGGAGAAGAGCAGCAGTCAGTCAGTCAGTATGAGGCATCAGGAGAAGAGCAGTCAGTCAGTCAGTATGAGGGATCAGGAGAAGGGCAGCAGTCAGTCAGTCAGTCAGTCAGTATGAGGGATCAGGAGAAGAGCAGCAGTCAGTCAGTCAGTATGAGGGATCAGGAGAAGAGCAGCAGTCAGTCAGTATGAGGGATCAGGAGAAGAGCAGCAGTCAGTCAGTATGAGGGATCTGGAGAAGAGCAGCAGTCAGTCAGTCAGTATGAGGGATCAGGAGAAGAGCAGCAGTCAGTCAGTCAGTCTGAGGAATCAGGAGAAGAGCAGCAGTCAGTCAGTATGAGGGCTCAGGAGAAGAGCAGCAGTCAGTCAGTCAGTATGAGGAATCAGGAGAAGAGCAGTCAGTCAGTCAGTCAGTATGAGGGCTCAGGAGAAGAGCAGCAGTCAGTCAGTCAGTATGAGGGATCAGGAGAAGAGCAGCAGTCAGTCAGTATGAGGGATCTGGAGAAGAGCAGCAGTCAGTCAGTCAGTATGAGGGATCAGGAGAAGAGCAGCAGTCAGTCAGTCAGTATGAGGAATCAGGAGAAGAGCAGTCAGTCAGTCAGTATGAGGGATCAGGAGAAGAGCAGCAGTCAGTCAGTATGAGGGCTCAGGAGAAGAGCAGCAGTCAGTCAGTATGAGGGCTCAGGAGAAGAGCAGCAGTCAGTCAGTATGAGGGCTCAGGAGAAGAGCAGTCAGTCAGTCAGTATGAGGGCTCGGGAGAAGAGCAGCAGTCAGTCAGTCAGTCAGTATGAGGAATCAGGAGAAGAGCAGTCAGTCAGTCAGTCAGTATGAGGGATCAGGAGAAGAGCAGCAGTCAGTCAGTATGAGGGCTCGGGAGAAGAGCAGCAGTCAGTCAGTCAGTCAGTATGAGGAATCAGGAGAAGAGCAGCAGTCAGTCAGTCAGTATGAGGGCTCAGGAGAAGAGCAGCAGTCAGTCAGTCAGTGTGAGGGCTCAGGAGAAGAGCAGCAGACAGTCAGTATGAGGGATCAAGAGAAGAGCAGCAGTCAGTCAGTCAGTCAGTATGAGGAATCAGGAGAAGAGCAGTCAGTCAGTCAGTATGAGGCATCAGGAGAAGAGCAGTCAGTCAGTCAGTATGAGGGATCTGGAGAAGAGCAGCAGTCAGTCAGTATGAGGGCTCAGGAGAAGAGCAGCAGTCAGTCAGTCAGTCAGTATGAGGAATCAGGAGAAGAGCAGCAGTCAGTCAGTCAGTATGAGGGCTCAGGAGAAGAGCAGCAGTCAGTCAGTCAGTATGAGGGCTCAGGAGAAGAGCAGCAGACAGTCAGTATGAGGGATCAAGAGAAGAGCAGCAGTCAGTCAGTCAGTCAGTCAGTATGAGGAATCAGGAGAAGAGCAGTCAGTCAGTCAGTCAGTCAGTCAGTATGAGGCATCAGGAGAAGAGCAGTCAGTCAGTCAGTATGAGGGATCAGGAGAAGAGCAGCAGTCAGTCAGTATGAGGGATCAGGAGAAGAGCAGCAGTCAGTCAGTCAGTCAGTCAGTCAGTATGAGGGATCAGGAGAAGAGCAGTCAGTCAGTCAGTATGAGGGATCAGGAGAAGAGCAGCAGTCAGTCAGTATGAGGGATCTGGAGAAGAGCAGCAGTCAGTCAGTCAGTATGAGGGATCAGGAGAAGAGCGCAGTCAGTCAGTCAGTATGAGGAATCAGGAGAAGAGCAGTCAGTCAGTCAGTATGAGGGATCAGGAGAAGAGCAGCAGTCAGTCAGTATGAGGGCTCAGGAGAAGAGCAGCAGTCAGTCAGTCAGTATGAGGAATCAGGAGAAGAGCAGTCAGTCAGTCAGTCAGAATGAGGGATCAGGAGAAGAGCAGCAGTCAGTCAGTCAGTATGAGGGATCAGGAGAAGAGCAGGAGTCAGTCAGTCAGTATGAGGGATCAGGAGAAGAGCAGCAGTCAGTCAGTATGAGGGATCAGGAGAAGAGCAGCAGTCAGTCAGTCAGTCAGTCAGTATGAGGGATCAGGAGAAGAGCAGCAGTCAGTCAGTATGAGGGCTCAGGAGAAGAGCAGCAGTCAGTCAGTCAGTCAGTATGAGGAATCAGGAGAAGAGCAGCAGTCAGTCAGTCAGTATGAGGGATCTGGAGAAGAGCAGCAGTCAGTCAGTCAGTATGAGGGATCAGGAGAAGAGCAGCAGTCAGTCAATATGAGGGCTCAGGAGAAGAGCAGCAGTCAGTCAGTATGAGGGCTCAGGAGAAGCGCAGCAGTCAGTCAGTATGAGGGCTCAGGAGAAGAGCAGTCAGTCAGTCAGTATGAGGGATCTGGAGAAGAGCAGCAGTCAGTCAGTCAGTATGAGGGATCAGGAGAAGAGCAGCAGTCAGTCAGTCAGTATGAGGAATCAGGAGAAGAACAGTCAGTCAGTATGAGGGATCAGGAGAAGAGCAGCAGTCAGTCAGTATGAGGGCTCAGGAGAAGAGCAGCAGTAAGGCCGTATGAGGGCTCAGGAGAAGAGCAGCAGTCAGTCAGTATGAGGGCTCAGGAGAAGAGCAGTCAGTCAGTCAGTATGAGGGATCTGGAGAAGAGCAGCAGTCAGTCAGTCAGTCAGTATGAGGGATCAGGAGAAGAGCAGCAGTCAGTCAGTATGAGGGATCAGGAGAAGAGCAGCAGTCAGTCAGTCAGTCAGTATGAGGAATCAGGAGAAGAGCAGTCAGTCAGTCAGTATGAGGGATCAGGAGAAGAGCAGCAGTCAGTCAGTCAGTATGAGGGATCAGGAGAAGAGCAGCAGTCAGTCAGTCAGTATGAGGGATCAGGAGAAGAGCAGCAGTCAGTCAGTCAGTATGAGGGATCAGGAGAAGAGCAGCAGTCAGTCAGTATTAGGGATCAGGAGAAGAGCAGCAGTCAGTCAGTCAGTCAGTCAGTATGAGGGATCTGGAGAAGAGCAGCAGTCAGTCAGTCAGTATGAGGGATCAGAAGAGCAGCAGTCAGTCAGTATTAGGGATCAGGAGAAGAGCAGCAGTCAGTCAGTATGAGGGCTCGGGAGAAGAGCAGCAGTCAGTCAGTCAGTCAGTATGAGGAATCAGGAGAAGAGCAGTCAGTCAGTCAGTCAGTATGAGGGATCAGGAGAAGAGCAGCAGTCAGTCAGTATGAGGGCTCGGGAGAAGAGCAGCAGTCAGTCAGTCAGTCAGTATGAGGAATCAGGAGAAGAGCAGCAGTCAGTCAGTCAGTATGAGGGCTCAGGAGAAGAGCAGCAGTCAGTCAGTCAGTATGAGGGCTCAGGAGAAGAGCAGCAGACAGTCAGTATGAGGGATCAAGAGAAGAGCAGCAGTCAGTCAGTCAGTCAGTATGAGGAATCAGGAGAAGAGCAGTCAGTCAGTCAGTATGAGGCATCAGGAGAAGAGCAGTCAGTCAGTCAGTATGAGGGATCAGGAGAAGAGCAGCAGTCAGTCAGTATGAGGGCTCAGGAGAAGAGCAGCAGTCAGTCAGTCAGTATGAGGAATCAGGAGAAGAGCAGCAGTCAGTCAGTCAGTATGAGGGCTCAGGAGAAGAGCAGCAGTCAGTCAGTCAGTATGAGGGCTCAGGAGAAGAGCAGCAGACAGTCAGTATTAGGGATCAAGAGAAGAGCAGCAGTCAGTCAGTCAGTCAGTATTAGGGATCAAGAGAAGAGCAGCAGTCAGTCAGTCAGTCAGTATGAGGAATCAGGAGAAGAGCAGTCAGTCAGTCAGTCAGTCAGTATGAGGCATCAGGAGAAGAGCAGTCAGTCAGTCAGTATGAGGGATCAGGAGAAGAGCAGCAGTCAGTCAGTCAGTCAGTATGAGGAATCAGGAGAAGAGCAGTCAGTCAGTCAGTATGAGGAATCAGGAGAAGAGCAGTCAGTCAGTCAGTATGAGGGATCAGGAGAAGAGCAGCAGTCAGTCAGTATGAGGGATCAGGAGAAGAGCAGCAGTCAGTCAGTCAGTATGAGGGATCAGGAGAAGAGCAGCAGTCAGTCAGTCAGTATGAGGGATCAGGAGAAGAGCAGCAGTCAGTCAGTCAGTATGAGGGATCAGGAGAAGAGCAGCAGTCAGTCAGTATTAGGGATCAGGAGAAGAGCAGCAGTCAGTCAGTCAGTCAGTCAGTATGAGGGATCTGGAGAAGAGCAGCAGTCAGTCAGTCAGTATGAGGGATCTGGAGAAGAGCAGCAGTCAGTCAGTATGAGGGCTCGGGAGAAGAGCAGCAGTCAGTCAGTCAGTCAGTATGAGGAATCAGGAGAAGAGCAGTCAGTCAGTCAGTCAGTATGAGGGATCAGGAGAAGAGCAGCAGTCAGTCAGTATGAGGGCTCGGGAGAAGAGCAGCAGTCAGTCAGTCAGTCAGTATGAGGAATCAGGAGAATAGCAGCAGTCAGTCAGTCAGTATGAGGGCTCAGGAGAAGAGCAGCAGTCAGTCAGTCAGTATGAGGGCTCAGGAGAAGAGCAGCAGACAGTCAGTATGAGGGATCAAGAGAAGAGCAGCAGTCAGTCAGTCAGTCAGTATGAGGAATCAGGAGAAGAGCAGTCAGTCAGTCAGTATGAGGCATCAGGAGAAGAGCAGTCAGTCAGTCAGTATGAGGGATCAGGAGAAGAGCAGCAGTCAGTCAGTATGAGGGCTCAGGAGAAGAGCAGCAGTCAGTCAGTCAGTATGAGGAATCAGGAGAAGAGCAGCAGTCAGTCAGTCAGTATGAGGGCTCAGGAGAAGAGCAGCAGTCAGTCAGTCAGTATGAGGGCTCAGGAGAAGAGCAGCAGACAGTCAGTATGAGGGATCAAGAGAAGAGCAGCAGTCAGTCAGTCAGTCAGTATGAGGAATCAGGAGAAGAGCAGTCAGTCAGTCAGTCAGTCAGTATGAGGCATCAGGAGAAGAGCAGTCAGTCAGTCAGTATGAG
Source organism: Oncorhynchus mykiss (assembly GCF_057628025.1). Lineage (NCBI taxonomy): Eukaryota > Metazoa > Chordata > Actinopteri > Salmoniformes > Salmonidae > Oncorhynchus > Oncorhynchus mykiss. The sequence continues at coordinate 94,988,123 of NC_143024.1, forward strand.
GGATCAGGAGAAGAGCAGCAGTCAGTCAGTATGAGGGATCAGGAGAAGAGCAGCAGTCAGTCAGTCAGTCAGTATGAGGGATCAGGAGAAGAGCAGTCAGTCAGTCAGTATGTGGGATCAGGAGAAGAGCAGCAGTCAGTCAGTATGAGGGATCTGGAGAAGAGCAGCAGTCAGTCAGTCAGTATGAGGGATCAGGAGAAGAGCGCAGTCAGTCAGTCAGTATGAGGAATCAGGAGAAGAGCAGTCAGTCAGTCAGTATGAGGGATCAGGAGAAGAGCAGCAGTCAGTCAGTATGAGGGCTCAGGGGAAGAGCAGCAGTCAGTTAGTCAGTATGAGGAATCAGGAGAAGAGCAGTCAGTCAGTCAGTCAGAATGAGGGATCAGGAGAAGAGCAGCAGTCAGTCAGTCAGGATGAGGGATCAGGAGAAGAGCAGGAGTCAGTCAGTCAGTATGAGGGATCAGGAGAAGAGCAGCAGTCAGTCAGTATGAGGGATCAGGAGAAGAGCAGCAGTCAGTCAGTATGAGGGCTCAGGAGAAGAGCAGCAGTCAGTCAGTCAGTCAGTATGAGGAATCAGGAGAAGAGCAGCAGTCAGTCAGTCAGTATGAGGGATCTGGAGAAGAGCAGCAGTCAGTCAGTCAGTATGAGGGATCAGGAGAAGAGCAGCAGTCAGTCAATATGAGGGATCAGGAGAAGAGCAGCAGTCAGTCAGTCAGTCTGAGGAATCAGGAGAAGAGCAGTCAGTCAGTCAGTATGAGGGATCTTGAGAAGTGCATCTTAACAAGGTCCTTTGCTGTTGTTCTGGGATTGATTTGCACTTTTTGCACCAAAGTACGTTCGTCTCTAGGAGACAGAATGCGTCTCCTTCCTGAGCGGTATGACGGCTGCGTGTTCCCATGGTGTTTATACTTGTGTACTATTGTTTATACAGATGAACATGGTACCTTCAGGCGTTTGAAAATTGCTCCCGAGGATGAACCAGACATGTGGAGGTCTAAAAACAATTTCAGTCTGACGACCCACTGACGGCCCACTGACAACCCACTGACGACCCACTGACGACCCACTGACGGCCCACTGACAACCCACTGACGACCCACTGATGAACCACTGACGACCCACTGTCGACCCACTGACGGCCCACTGACAACCCACTGACGACCCACTGATGAACCACTGACGACCCACTGTCGACCCACTGACAAACCACTGACGACCCACTGACGACCCACTGACGGCCCACTGACAACCCACTGACGACCCACTGATGAACCACAGACGACCCACTGTCGACCCACTGACGGCCCACTGACAACCCACTGACGACCCACTGATGAACCACTGACGACCCACTGTCGACCCACTGACGACCCACTGACAAACCACTGACGACCCACTGACGACCCACTGACGACCCACTGACGGCACACTGACAACCCACTGACGACCCACTGATGAACCACTGACGACCCACTGTCGACCCACTGACGGCCCACTGACAACCCACTGACGACCCACTGATGAACCACTGACGACCCACTGACGGCCCACTGACGACCCACTGATGAACCACTGACGACCCACTGACGACCCACTGACGACCCACTGACGGCACACTGACAACCCACTGACGACCCACTGATGAACCACTGACGACCCACTGTCGACCCACTGACGGCCCACTGACAACCCACTGACGACCCACTGATGAACCACTGACGACCCACTGACGGCCCACTGACGACCCACTGATGAACCACTGACGACCCACTGACGACCCACTGACGGCCCACTGACAACCCACTGACGACCCACTGATGAACCACTGACGACCCACTGTCGACCCACTGACGGCCCACTGACAACCCACTGACGATCCACTGACGAACCACTGACGACCCACTGACGGCCCACTGACGACCCACTGATGAACCACTGACGACCCACTGACGACCCACTGACGACCTATTAGTGGCCAAGTTGGCAGGACCTACTGACGGCACTACAGCAGTGCACTTGCTTCAGGTTTCTAGTTAGTCTGAATCAAGAAGTAGGGTGAAGTTGCTCCTAGATGCTGGTCTTCAGTCAGTTTAGCATTAACTAATGTTTAAAGGGTTGTTCTGTAGCTCAGCTTGTAGAGCATGGCCCTATACAATGACAGGATAGTGGGTTTGGGAAGGGGAATATCATCTGTAGGGGAAGCTGATCCTAGATCTGTAGGGGAAGGGGAAGCTGATCCTAGATCTGTAGGGGAAGCTGATTCTAGATCTGTAGGGGAAGCTGATCCTAGTTCTGTAGGGGAAGCTGATCCTAGTTCTGTACGGGAAGGGGAAGCTGATCCTAGATCTGAAGGGGAAGGGGAAGCTGATCCTAGTTCTGTAGGGGAAGCTGATCCTAGTTCTGTAGGGGAAGGGGAAGCTGATCCTAGATCTGAAGGGGAAGGGGAAGCTGATCCTAGTTCTGTAGGGGAAGCTGATCCTAGTTCTGAAGGGGAAGGGGAAGCTAATCCTAGATCTGTAGGGGAAGCTGATCCTAGATCTGAAGGGGAAGCTGATCCTAGATCTGAAGGGGAAGCTGATCCTAGATCTGAAGGGGAAGCTGATCCTAGATCTGAAGGGGAATGGGAAGCTGATCCTAGATCTGAAGGGGAAGGGGAAGCTGATCCTAGTTCTGTAGGGGAAGGGGAAGCTGATCCTAGATCTGAAGGGGGAGGAGAAGCTGATCCTAGATCTGAAGGGGAAGGGGAAGCTGATCCTAGATCTGAAGGGGAAGGGGAAGCTAATCCTAGTTCTGTAGGGGAAGGGGAAGCTGATCCTAGATCTGAAGTGGAAGCTGATCCTAGATCTGAAGGGGAAGCTGATCCTAGATCTGAAAGGGAAGCTGATCCTAGATCTGTAGGGGAAGCTGATCCTAGATCTGTAGGGGAAGCTAATCCTAGATATGAAGGGGAAGCTGATCCTAGATCTGTAGGGGAAGGGGAAGCTGATCCTAGATCTGTAGGGAAAGCTGATCCTAGATCTGTAGGGGAAGCTAATCCTAGTTCTGTAGGGGAAGCTGATCCTAGATCTGTAGGGGAAGGGAAAGCTGATTCTAGATCTGTAGGGGAAGAAGAAGCTGATCCTAGATCTGTAGGGGAAGGGGAAGCTGATCCTAGATCTGAAGGGGAAGCTGATCCTAGATCTGAAGTTGAAGGGGAAGCTGATCCTAGTTCTTTAGGGGAAGGGGAAGCTGATCCTAGATCTGTAGGGGAAGCTGATCCTAGATCTGAAGGGAAAGGGGCAGCTGATCCTAGATCTGAAGGGGAAGCTGATCCTAGATCTGAAGGGGAAGGGGAAGCTGATCCTAGTTCTGTAGGGGAAGCTGATCCTAGTTCTGAAGGGGAAGCTGATCCTAGATCTGAAGGGAAGGGGAAGCTGATCCTAGATCTGTAGAGGAAGCTGATCCTAGTTCTGTAGGGGAAGCTGATCCTAGATCTGTAGGGGAAGCTGATCCTAGATCTGGTGTGGAAGCTAATCCTAGATCTGAAGGGGAAGCTGATCCTAGATCTGTAGGGGAAGGGGAAGCTGATCCTAGATCTGTAGGGGAAGCTGATCCTAGTTCTGTAGGGGAAGCTGATCCTAGTTCTGTAGGGGAAGGGGAAGCTGATCCTAGATCTGAAGGGGAAGGGGAAGCTGATCCTAGTTCTGTAGGGGAAGCTGATCCTAGTTCTGAAGGGGAAGGGGAAGCTAATCCTAGATCTGTAGGGGAAGCTGATCCTAGATCTGAAGGGGAAGCTGATCCTAGATCTGAAGGGGAAGCTGATCCTAGATCTGAAGGGGAAGCTGATCCTAGATCTGAAGGGGAATGGGAAGCTGATCCTAGATCTGAAGGGGAAGGGGAAGCTGATCCTAGTTCTGTAGGGGAAGGGGAAGCTGATCCTAGATCTGAAGGGGGAGGAGAAGCTGATCCTAGATCTGAAGGGGAAGGGGAAGCTGATCCTAGATCTGAAGGGGAAGGGGAAGCTAATCCTAGTTCTGTAGGGGAAGGGGAAGCTGATCCTAGATCTGAAGTGGAAGCTGATCCTAGATCTGAAGGGGAAGCTGATCCTAGATCTGAAAGGGAAGCTGATCCTAGATCTGTAGGGGAAGCTGATCCTAGATCTGTAGGGGAAGCTAATCCTAGATATGAAGGGGAAGCTGATCCTAGATCTGTAGGGGAAGGGGAAGCTGATCCTAGATCTGTAGGGAAAGCTGATCCTAGATCTGTAGGGGAAGCTAATCCTAGTTCTGTAGGGGAAGCTGATCCTAGATCTGTAGGGGAAGGGGAAGCTGATTCTAGATCTGTAGGGGAAGAAGAAGCTGATCCTAGATCTGTAGGGGAAGGGGAAGCTGATCCTAGATCTGAAGGGGAAGCTGATCCTAGATCTGAAGTTGAAGGGGAAGCTGATCCTAGTTCTTTAGGGGAAGGGGAAGCTGATCCTAGATCTGTAGGGGAAGCTGATCCTAGATCTGAAGGGAAAGGGGCAGCTGATCCTAGATCTGAAGGGGAAGCTGATCCTAGATCTGAAGGGGAAGGGGAAGCTGATCCTAGTTCTGTAGGGGAAGCTGATCCTAGTTCTGAAGGGGAAGCTGATCCTAGATCTGAAGGGAAGGGGAAGCTGATCCTAGATCTGTAGAGGAAGCTGATCCTAGTTCTGTAGGGGAAGCTGATCCTAGATCTGTAGGGGAAGCTGATCCTAGATCTGGTGTGGAAGCTAATCCTAGATCTGAAGGGGAAGCTGATCCTAGATCTGTAGGGGAAGGGGAAGCTGATCCTAGATCTGTAGGGGAAGCTGATCCTAGTTCTGTAGGGGAAGCTGATCCTAGTTCTGTAGGGGAAGGGGAAGCTGATCCTAGATCTGAAGGGGAAGGGGAAGCTGATCCTAGTTCTGTAGGGGAAGCTGATCCTAGTTCTGAAGGGGAAGGGGAAGCTAATCCTAGATCTGTAGGGGAAGCTGATCCTAGATCTGAAGGGGAAGCTGATCCTAGATCTGAAGGGGAAGCTGATCCTAGATCTGAAGGGGAAGCTGATCCTAGATCTGAAGGGGAATGGGAAGCTGATCCTAGATCTGAAGGGGAAGGGGAAGCTGATCCTAGTTCTGTAGGGGAAGGGGAAGCTGATCCTAGATCTGAAGGGGGAGGAGAAGCTGATCCTAGATCTGAAGGGGAAGGGGAAGCTGATCCTAGATCTGAAGGGGAAGGGGAAGCTAATCCTAGTTCTGTAGGGGAAGGGGAAGCTGATCCTAGATCTGAAGTGGAAGCTGATCCTAGATCTGAAGGGGAAGCTGATCCTAGATCTGAAAGGGAAGCTGATCCTAGATCTGTAGGGGAAGCTGATCCTAGATCTGTAGGGGAAGCTAATCCTAGATATGAAGGGGAAGCTGATCCTAGATCTGTAGGGGAAGGGGAAGCTGATCCTAGATCTGTAGGGAAAGCTGATCCTAGATCTGTAGGGGAAGCTAATCCTAGTTCTGTAGGGGAAGCTGATCCTAGATCTGTAGGGGAAGGGGAAGCTGATTCTAGATCTGTAGGGGAAGAAGAAGCTGATCCTAGATCTGTAGGGGAAGGGGAAGCTGATCCTAGAGCTGAAGGGGAAGCTGATCCTAGATCTGAAGTTGAAGGGGAAGCTGATCCTAGTTCTTTAGGGGAAGGGGAAGCTGATCCTAGATCTGTAGGGGAAGCTGATCCTAGATCTGAAGGGAAAGGGGCAGCTGATCCTAGATCTGAAGGGGAAGCTGATCCTAGATCTGAAGGGGAAGGGGAAGCTGATCCTAGTTCTGTAGGGGAAGCTGATCCTAGTTCTGAAGGGGAAGCTGATCCTAGATCTGAAGGGAAGGGGAAGCTGATCCTAGATCTGTAGAGGAAGCTGATCCTAGTTCTGTAGGGGAAGCTGATCCTAGATCTGTAGGGGAAGCTGATCCTAGATCTGGTGTGGAAGCTAATCCTAGATCTGAAGGGGAAGCTGATCCTAGATCTGTAGGGGAAGGGGAAGCTGATCCTAGATCTGTAGGGGAAGCTGATCCTAGTTCTGTAGGGGAAGCTGATCCTAGATCTGTAGGGGAAGCTGATCCTAGATCTGTAGGGGAAGCTAATCCTAGATCTGAAGGGGAAGCTGATCCTAGATCTGTAGGGGAAGGGGAAGCTGATCCTAGATCTGTAGGGGAAGCTGATCCTAGATCTGTAGGGGAAGTTGATCCTAGATCTGTAGGGGAAGCTGATCCTAGTTCTTTAGGGGAAGGGGAAGCTGATCCTAGATCTGAAGGGGAAGCTGATCCTAGTTCTTTAGGGGAAGGGGAAGCTGATCCTAGATCTGAAGGGGAAGCTGATCCTAGATCTGAAGGGGAAGCTGATCCTAGATCTGAAGGGGAAGGGGCAGCTGATCCTAGATCTGAAGGGGAAGCTGATCCTAGATCTGAAGGGGAAGGGGAAGCTGATCCTAGTTCTGTAGGGGAAGCTGATCCTAGTTCTGAAGGGGAAGCTGATCCTAGATCTGAAGGGGAAGGGGAAGCTGATCGTAGATCTGAAGGGGAAGGGGAAGCTGATCCTAGATCTGAAGGGGAAGCTGATCCTAGATTTGAAGGGGAAGGGGAAGCTGATCCTAGATCTGAAGGGGAAGCTGATCCTAGATCTGAAGGGGAAGCTGATCCTAGATCTGAAGGGGAAGCTGATCCTAGATCTGTAGGGGAAGCTAATCCTAGATCTGAAGGGGAAGCTGATCCTAGATCTGAAGGGGAAGCTGATTGTAGATCTATAGGGGAAGGGGAAGCTGATCCTAGATCTGTAGGGGAAGAGGAAGCTGATCCTAGATCTGTAGGGGAAGGGGAAGCTGATCCTAGATCTGAAGGGGAAGGGGAAGCTGATCCTAATTCTTTAAGGGAAGGGGAAGCTGATCCTAGATCTGAAGGGGAAGCTTATCCTAGATCTGAAGGGGAAGGGGAAGCTGATCCTAGTTCTGTAAGGGAAGTTGATCCTAGTTCTGAAGGGGAAGCTGATCCTAGATCTGAAGGGGAAGGGGAAGCTGATCTAGATCTGTAGGGGAAGCTGATCCTAGTTCTGTAGGGGAACCTGATCCTAGATCTGTAGGGGAAGCTGATCCTAGTTCTTTAGGGGAAGGGGAAGCTGATCCTAGATCTGAAGGGGAAGCTGATCCTAGATCTGAAGGGGAAGGGGAAGCTGATCCTAGTTCTGTAGGGGAAGGGGAAGCTGATCCTAGATCTGAAGGGGAAGGAGAAGCTGATCCTAGATCTGAAGGGGAAGGGGAAGCTGATCCTAGTTCTGTAGGGGAAGGGGAAGCTGATCCTAGATCTGAAGGAGAAGCTGATCCTAGATCTGAAGGGGAAGGGGAAGCTGATCCTAGTTCTGTAGGGGAAGCTGATCCTAGTTCTGAAGGGGAATCTGATCCTAGATCTGAAGGGGAAGGCGAAGCTGATCCTAGATCTGTATGGGAAGCTGATCCTAGTTCTGAAGGGGAAGGGGCAGCTGATCCTACATCTGAAGGGGAAGGGGCAGCTGATCCTACATCTGAAGGGGAAGGGGCAGCTGATCCTAGATCTGAAGGGGAAGCTGATCTGTGACCATCCTACTGTCCTAAACATCCTACTGTCCTTATCATCCTACTGTCCTGACCATCCTACTGTCCTAACCATGCTACTGTCCTGACCATCCTACTGTCCTAACCATCCTACTGTCCTGACCATGCTACTGTCCTAACCATCCTACTGTCCTGACCATGCTACTGTCCTGACCATCCTACTGTCCTGACCATGCTACTGTCCTGACCATCCTACTGTCCTGACCATCCTACTGTCCTGACCATGCTACTGTCCTGACCATCCTACTTTCCTGACCATCCTACTGTCCTGACCATGCTACTGTCCTAACCATCCTACTGTCCTAACCATCCTACTGTCCTGACCATCCTACTGTCCTGACCATGCTACTGTCCTGACCATGCTACTGTCCTGATCATCCTACTGTCCTGACCATCGTACTGTCCTGACCATCGTACTGTCCTGACCATGCTACTGTCCTGACCATCCTACTGTTCTAACCATCCTACTGTCCTGACCATGCTACTGTCCTGACCATACTACTGTCCTAACCATCCTACTGTCCTGACCATGCTACTGTCCTGACCATCCTACTGTCCTGACCATCCTACTGTCCTGACCATCGTACTGTCCTGACCATCCTACTGTCCTGACCATCCTAATGTCCTGACCATCCTACTGTCCTGACCATCCTACTGTCCTGACCATGCTACTGTCCTGACCATGCTACTGTCCTGACCATCCTACTGTCCTGACCATGCTACTGTCCTGACCATCGTACTGTCCTGACCATCGTACTGTCCTGACCATCGTACTGTCCTGACCATCCTACTTTCCTGACCATCCTACTGTCCTGACCATCCTATCGTCCTGACCATCGTACTGTCCTGACCATCCTACTGTCCTGACCATCCTACTGTCCTGACCATCGTACTGTCCTGACCATCCTACTGTCCTGACCATCCTACTGTCCTGACCATCGTACTGTCTTGACCATCGTACTGTTCTGACCATCCTACTGTCCTGACCATGCTACTGTCCTGACCATGCTACTGTCCTGACCATGCTACTGTCCTAACCATGCTACTGTCCTGACCATCCTACTGTCCTGACCATCCTACTGTCCTGACCATGCTACTGTCCTAACCATCCTACTGTCCTGACCATGCTACTGTCCTATTCATGCTACTGTCCTGACCATGCTACTGTCCTGACCATGCTACTGTCCTGACCATGCTACTGTCCTAACCATGCTACTGTCCTGACCATGCTACTGTCCTAACCATGCTACTGTCCTGACCATCCTACTGTCCTGACCATGCTACTGTCCTGACCATGCTACTGTCCTGACCATCCTACTGTCCTGACCATCCTACCGTCCTGACCATGCTACTGTCCTGACCATCCTACTGTCCTGACCATGCTACTGTCCTGACCATGCTGCTGAAGGGGAAGCTGATCCTAGATCTGAAGGGGAAGGGGCAGCTGATCCTAGATCTGAAGGGGAAGGGGAAGCTGATCCTAGTTCTTTAAGGGAAGGGGAAGCTGATCCTAGATCTGAAGGGGAAGCTGATCCTAGATCTGAAGGGGCAGGGGCAGCTGATCCTAGATCTGAAGGGGAAGCTTATCCTAGATCTGAAGGGGAAGGGGAAGCTGATCCTAGTTCTGTAGGGGAAGTTGATCCTAGTTCTGAAGGGGAAGCTGATCCTAGATCTGAAGGGGAAGGGGAAGCTGATCCTAGATCTGTAGGGGAAGCTGATCCTAGTTCTGTAGTGGAACCTGATCCTAGATCTGTAGGGGACGCTGATCCTAGTTCTTTAGGGGAAGGGGAAGCTGATCCTAGATCTGAAGGGGAAGCTGATCTTAGATCTGAAGGGGAAGGGGAAGCTGATCCTAGTTCTGTAGGGGAAGCTGATCCTAGTTCTGAAGGGGAAGCTGACCCTAGATCTGTTGGGGAAGCTGATCCTAGTTCTGTAGGGGAAGCTGACCCTAGATCTGTTGGGGAAGCTGATCCTGGTTCTGTAGGGGAAGCTGATCCTAGTTCTGTATGGGAATGGGAAGCTGATCCTAGATCTGAAAGGGAAGGGGAAGCTGATCCTAGATCTGAAGGCGAAGGGGAAACTGATCCTAGATCTGTAGGGGAAGGGGAAGCTAGTCCTAGATCTGTAGGGACTGTTCCTAGATCTGAAGGGGAAGCTGATCCTAGATCTGAAGGGGAAGCTGATCCTAGATCTTAAGGGGAAGGGGAAGCTGATCCTAGATCTGTAGGGGAAGGGGAAGCTGATCCTAGATCTGTAGGGGAAGCTGATCCTAGTTCTGAAGGGGAAGGGGAAGCTAATCCTAGATCTGTAGGGACTGTTCCTAGATCTGAAGGGGAAGCTGATCCTAGATCTGAAGGGGAAGCTGATCCTAGATCTGAAGGGGAAAGGGAAGCTGATCCTAGTTCTGTAGGGGAAGGGGAAGCCTATCCTAGTTCTGTAGGGGAAGGGGAAGCTGGTCCTAGATCTGAAGGGGAAGCTGATCGTAGATCTGAAGGGGAAGCTGATCCTAGATCTGTAGGGGAAGCTGATCCTAGATCTGTAGGGGAAGCTAATCCTAGATCTGAAGGGGAAGCTGATCCTATATCTGTAGGGGAAGGGGAAGCTGATCCTAGATCTGTAGGGGAAGCTGATCCTAGATCTGTAGGGGAAGCTGATCCTAGTTCTGTAGGGGAAGCTGATCCTAGTTCTGTAGGGTAAGGGGAAGCTGATCGTAGATCTGAAGGGGAAGGGGAAGCTGATCCTAGATCTGAAGGGGAAGCTGATCATAGATCTGAAGGGGAAGGGGAAGCTGATCCTAGATCTGAAGGGGAAGCTGATCCTAGATCTGAAGGGGAAGCTGATCCTAGATCTGAAGGGGAAGCTGATCCTAGATCTGTAGGGGAAGCTAATCCTAGATCTGAAGGGGAAGCTGATCCTAGATCTGAAGGGGAAGCTGATCCTAGATCTGAAGGGGAAGCTGATCCTAGCTCTGAAGGGGAAGGGGAAGCTGATCCTAGATCTAAAGGGGAAGGGGCAGCTGATCCTAGATCTGAAGGAGAAGCTGATCCTAGATCTGAAGGGGAAGGGGAAGCTGATCCTAGTTCTGTAGGGGAAGCTGATCCTAGTTCTGAAGGGGAATCTGATCCTAGATCTGAATGGGAAGGCGAAGCTGATCCTAGATCTGTATGGGAAGCTGATCCTAGTTCTGTAGGGGAAGGGGAAGCTGATCCTAGATCTGAAGGGGAGGCTGATCTGTGACCATCCTACTGTCCTAAACATCCTACTGTCCTGATCCTCCTACTGTCCTGACCATCCTACTGTCCTAACCATGCTACTGTCCTGACCATCCTACTGTCCTAACCATCCTACTGTCCTGACCATGCTACTGTCCTAACCATCCTACTGTCCTGACCATGCTACTGACCTGACCATCCTACAGTCCTGACCATGCTACTGTCCTGACCATCCTACTGTCCTGACCATCCTACTGTCCTGACCATGCTACTGTCCTGACCATACTACTGTCCTGACCATGCTACTGTCCTAACCACCCTACTGTCCTGACCATCCTACTGTCCTGACCATCCTACTGTCCTAACCATCCTACTGTCCTGACCATCCTACTGTCCTGACCATCCTACTGTCCTAACCATCCTACTGTCCTGACCATCCTACTGTCCTGACCATGCTACTGTCCTGACCATGCTACTGTCCTGATCATCCTACTGTCCTGACCATTGTACTGTCCTGACCATCGTACTGTCCTGACCATGCTACTGTCCTGACCATCCTAGTGTCCTAACCATCCTACTGTCCTGACCATGCTACTGTCCTGACCATACTACTGTCCTAACCATCCTACTGTCCTGACCTTGCTACTGTCCTGACCATCCTACTGTCCTGACCATCCTACTGTCCTGACCATCGTACTGTCCTGACCATCCTACTGTCCTGACCATCCTACTGTCCTGACCATGCTACTGTCCTGACCATCCTACTGTCCTGACCATGCTACTGTCCTGACCATGCTACTGTCCTGACCATCCTACTGTCCTGACCATCCTACTGTCCTGACCATCGTACTGTCCTGACCATCCTACTGTCCTGACCACCGTACTGTCCTGACCATCCTACTGTCCTGACCATCCTACTGTCCTGACCATCGTACTGTCCTGACCATCCTACTGTCCTGACCATCGTACTGTCCTGACCATCGTACTGTCCTGACCATCCTACTGTCCTGACCATCCTACTGTCCTGACCATCGTACTGTCTTGACCATCGTACTGTTCTGACCATCCTACTGTCCTGACCATCCTACTGTCCTGACCATGCTACTGTCCTGACCATGCTACTGTCCTAACCATGCTACTGTCCTGACCATCCTACTGTCCTGACCATGCTACTGTCCTAACCATGCTACTGTCCTGACCATGCTACTGTCCTGACCATCCTACTGTCCTGACCATGCTACTGTCCTGACCATGCTACTGTCCTGACCATGCTACTGTCCTGACCATCCTACTGTCCTGACCATCGTACTGTCCTGACCATCCTACTGTCCTGACCATCGTACTGTCCTGACCATCCTACTGTCCTGACCATCCTACTGTCCTGACCATCGTACTGTCCTGACCATCCTACTGTCCTGACCATCGTACTGTCCTGACCATCGTACTGTCCTGACCATCCTACTGTCCTGACCATCCTACTGTCCTGACCATCGTACTGTCTTGACCATCGTACTGTTCTGACCATCCTACTGTCCTGACCATCCTACTGTCCTGACCATGCTACTGTCCTGACCATGCTACTGTCCTAACCATGCTACTGTCCTGACCATCCTACTGTCCTGACCATCGTACTGTCCTGACCATCGTACTGTCCTGACCATCCTACTGTCCTGACCATCCTACTGTCCTGACCATGCTACTGTCCTGACCATGCTACTGTCCTGACCATGCTACTGTCCTAACCATCCTACTGTCCTGACCATGCTACTGTCCTGACCATGCTACTGTCCTATTCATGCTACTGTCCTGACCATCCTACTGTCCTGACCATGCTACTGTCCTGACCATGCTACTGTCCTGACCATGCTACTGTCCTAACCATGCTACTGTCCTGACCTTGCTACTGTCCTAACCATGCTACTGTCCTGACCATCCTACTGTCCTGACCATCCTACTGTCCTGACCATGCTACTGTCCTGACCATGCTACTGTCCTGACCATGCTACTGTCCTGACCATGCTACTGTCCTGACCATCCTACTGTCCTAACCATGCTACTGTCCTGACCATCCTACTGTCCTGACCATGCTACTGTCCTGACCATGCTACTGTCCTGACCATCCTACTGTCCTGACCATCCTACTGTCCTGACCATCCTACTGTCCTGACCATGCTACTGTCCTGACCATGCTGCTGTCCTGACAATCCTACTGTCCTGACCATGCTACTGTCCTGACCATCCTACTGTCCTGACCATGCTACTGCCCTGACCATCCTACTGTCCTGACCATCCTACTGTCCTGACCATCCTACTGTCCTGACCATGCTACTGTCCTGACCATCCTACTGTCCTGACCATCCTACTGTCCTGACCATCGTACTGTCCTGACCATCGTACTGTCCTGACCATCCTACTGTCCTGACCATCCTACTGTCCTGACCATCCTACTGTCCTGACCATGCTACTGTCCTGACCATGCTACTGTCCTATTCATGCTACTGTCCTGACCATCCTACTGTCCTGACCATGCTACTGTCCTGACCATGCTACTGTCCTGACCATGCTACTGTCCTAACCATGCTACTGTCCTGACCTTGCTACTGTCCTAACCATGCTACTGTCCTGACCATCCTACTGTCCTGACCATGCTACTGTCCTGACCATGCTACTGTCCTGACCATGCTACTGTCCTAACCATGCTACTGTCCTGACCTTGCTACTGTCCTAACCATGCTACTTTCCTGACCATCCTACTGTCCTGACCATGCTACTGTCCTGACCATCCTACTGTCCTGACCATCCTACTGTCCTGACCATCCTACTGTCCTGACCATGCTACTGTCCTGACCATCCTACTGTCCTGACCATCCTACTGTCCTGACCATGCTACTGTCCTGACCATCCTACTGTCCTGACCATGCTACTGTCCTGACCATGCTACTGTCCTGACCATCCTACTGTCCTGACCATCCTACTGTCCTGACCATCATACTGTCCTGACCATCCTACTGTCCTGACCATCCTACTGTCCTGACCATGCTACTGTCCTGACCATCCTACTTTCCTGACCATCCTACTGTCCTGACCATCCTACTGTCCTGACCATGCTACTGTCCTGACCATCCTACTGTCCTGACCATCCTACTGTCCTGACCATTCTACTGTCCTGACCATGCTACTGTCCTGACAATCCTACTGTCCTGACCATCCTACTGTCCTGACCATCGTACTGTCCTGACCATCCTACTGTCCTGACCATCCTACTGTCCTGACCGTGCTGCTGTTCTTCTTCTTGTTTTAAATATGTTTTGTTGTAGACTTCTGCTTCGTGTTCTTCATCATCATCGTCTTCTTTTGTGTTTTCTTTCAGGCGTGGCCCAATGGATCCTTCTGAGGGGTACCCATTACAGCAGACAGGCTGGGTTGGTCACTACCCTGGCCCCCAACCATCCTACCCCAATCCCAACTACCCCCCCAGAGTAGACCCCAACTACCCCCCCAGAGTAGACCCCAACAACCCCCCTAGGGTTGACCCCAACTACCCAACAAGGGTTGACTCCAACTACCCCCCCAGAGAGAACCCCAACTATCCCCCCAGGGGTGACCCCCGCCAGGCCGACCCAGGGTACTACCACCCTCCTCCTCTACGCCAGGACGTCCCCCCGTCCCCCACTCTGCCCCTCCGAACCCCCCGTTATGACACCATGAACCGTGGTGGAGGAGGAGGAGGAGGAGGGTATCGCCAGGCCAGCCCAGAGAGGTTCGCCTACGTTGGGGAGGGACCGGCCCGTCACAATGATCCACGCCAGAAGAACCCCATGACTGCTGCTGTGTAGAGCCCGACTGGGATCAGTGGCTGTATGGAGTTCTGACCTAGGATCGGGTCCCCCCCCCCCCTTTCATGTAGTCTCAATCATTTGGATCAAAAAGGCTAAACTGATCGTAGATCAGCGGTGTGAGTGTTTTGATTGATACAGGCCCTTGGTCTGGTCCAGTAACTATAACTACAGTATCTGTCTGTCTAACTTTCTGCAACAGCCAATCAGACAGGGTTGTGACCACTATGGCTAGCTGTTGAACAACCACGTGTTTTATACACTATAGTGGCAGTGTCTTAATTACTGTGTGGACGGTAGATGATCAAATTAATCTGTACCTCAGAACATTCCGTACACACACACACACACACACACACACAGGAAGGAGCACCGAGCATTCTGGGAATTTCAACCACTACACTACATGTTGTATCAGCTTTTATATTGCGTTGTTTTAACCTGATAATGCAGCTCCATAATGTCGTACTCTTTCTCTGTTTTATCCTGATAATGCAGATCCATAATGTCATAATCTTTCTCTGTTTTATCCTGATAATGCAGATCCATAATGTCCTAATCTTTCTCTGTTTTATCCTGATAATGCAGATCCATAATGTCCTAATCTTTCTCGTTTTATCCTGATAATGCAGATCCATAATGTCATAATCTTTCTCTGTTTTATCCTGCTAATGCAGATCCATAATGTCCTTATCTTTCTCTGTTTTATCATGATAATGCAGATCCATAATGTCCTAATCTTTCTCGGTTTTATCCTGCTAATGCAGATCCATAATGTCATAATCTTTCTCGGTTTTATCCTGATAATGCAGATCCATAATGTCATAATCTTTCTCTGTTTTATCCTGCTAATGCAGATCCATAATGTCATAATCTTTCTCTGTTTTATCCTGCTAATGCAGATCCATAATGTCATAATCTTTCTCTGTTTTTTCCTGCTAATGCAGATCCATAATGTCCTTAGCTTCCACTGTACGGCTACTTCCCAAATGGTATCCTCTTCTCTATATATAGAGCACTACTTTGAGCCTTTGTGGTCCTGTAAATGAGGTCAAACATTGTGCACTATATATATATATATATATATAGGGAGTAGGGTGCCATTTGTGACAGAACCAATCATTCACCACGTATTTACTTTAGGCTAATGAAGGGTATTTTAGCTCTATAAGTCGTTAATGTCTGATTATTATCATTAGGTAGAGAAGGCAGTAATCATACAATTATTATTTTATTATTTTACTGAAACATACAGTAGGATATGAAATTATCTCTGTCTTTGTCCAGACAGGAGAGAGATGTGGTTATGGAAGAGGAGATAATTGGAAGGAGAGAGGAGAGGAGAAGATGGGGGAGGACAGGAGAGGAGAGGAGAAGATGGGGGAGGACAGGAGAGGAGAGGAGAAGATGGGGGAGGACAGGAGAGGAGAGGAGAAGATGGGGGAGGACAGGAGAGGAGAGGAGAAGATGGGGGAGGACAGGAGAGGAGAGGAGAAGATGGGGGAGGACAGGAGAGGTGTTCTGAGGTCTTGGCAGGAAGGCGGGAGAAGAAAGGGAGGCCAAGACTGTTGGGGTGTTTTCCTCCCTCTCTCTCTCTCTCTCCCCTCTCTCTCTCTCTCTCTCTCTGTCTCTCTCTCTCTCCCTCTCTCTCTTTCTCTCGATCTCACTGTCTCTCTCTCTCTCTCTCTCTCTCTCTCTATCTTTCTCTCTCTCTCTCTCTCCCTCTCTCTCTCTCTCTCTCTCTCTCTCCCTGTCTCTCTCCCTGTCTCTCTCTCTCTCTCCCTGTCTCTCTCTCTCCCTGTCTCTCTCTCTGTCTCTTTCTCCCCCTCTCTCACGCTGTCTCTCTCCCCCCTCTCTCTCCCTGTCTCTCTCTCAATCTCATCACTCTTCCATGGATTAGCATGGAGAGAGAAAGAGAGACCACGGTACAGTCTGAAAGGTCTCTTTTTCAAACCCCTGGTTTGTGGTTTGATTGTGATGTGAACATTGCATGAGATCGTCTTCATGCCTGCGCTAAACATGTTTTAGGATCTTAGATGGTGTTAATGTAGTTATTTTAACGTTAGTTAGACAGAGGTTCCAATGTAAAAGGTACTGTTGGTACTCACAGAAGGCCAAGATCTGAGGGAACGAACAATAACTGTATTCCTGAACAAAACACGACACAATTTTTTTTTTTTATAAATCGAATGTCATGTATCATTAATAAGCATACCATTTTATGCATGTTTTATAACAGATTTTGCATTAAATAATCATGTTTAAAACACATTAGAAGTTAAGTGTCATTACTCACTATAGGGTTTTGGTCTAAAGTCGTGCACTATATAGGGCTCTGGTCTAGTCTAAAGTAGTGCACTATATAGGGAATAGGGCTCTGGTCTATAGTAGTGCACTATATAGGGAATAGGGCTCTGGTCTATAGTAGTGCACCATATAGGGAATAGGGCTCTGGTCTATAGTAGTGCACTATATAGGGAATAGGGCTCTGGTCTATAGTAGTGCACTATATAGGGAATAGGGCTCTGGTCTAAAGTAGTGCACTATATAGAGAATAGGGCTCTGGTCTAAAGTAGTGCACTATATAGAGAATAGGGCTCTGGTCTATAGTAGTGCACTATATAGAGAATAGGGCTCTGGTCTATAGTAGGGTACTATATAGTGAATAGGGCTCTGGTCTATACAAGTGCACTATATAGGGAATAGGCTCTGGTCTGAAGTAGTGCACTATATAGGGAATAGGGCTCTGGTCTATAGTAGTGCACTATATAGGGAATAGGGCTCTGGTCTATACAAGTGCACTATATAGGGAATAGGGCTCTGGTCTATAGTAGTGCACTATACAGGGAATAGGGCTCTGGACTAAAGTAGTGCACTATATAGGGAATAGGGCTCTGGTCTAATGTAGTGCACTATACAGGGAATAGGGCTCTGGACTAAAGTAGTGCACTATACAGGGAATAGGGCTCTGGACTAAAGTAGTGCACTATATAGGGAATAGGGTTCTGGTCTATAGTAGTGCACTATATAGGGAATAGGGCTCTGGACTAAAGTAGTGCACTATACAGGGAATAGGGCTCTGGACTAAAGTAGTGCACTATATAGGGAATAGGGTACTGGTCTATAGTAGTGCACTATATAGGGAATAGGGCTCTGGTCTAAAGTCGTGCACTATATAGGGCTCTGGTCTAGTCTAAAGTAGTGCACTATATAGGGAATAGGGCTCTGGTCTATAGTAGTGCGCTATATAGGGAATAGGGCTCTGGTCTAATGTAGTGCTCTATATAGGGAATAGGGCTCTGGTCTAAAGTAGTGCACTATATAGGGAATAGGGTTCTGGTCAAAAGTAGTGCACTATATAGGGAATAGGGTTCTGGTCTATAGTAGTGCACTATATAGGGAATAGGGTACTGGTCTATAGTAGTGCACTATATAGGGAATAGGGCTCTGGTCTAAAGTAGTGCACTATATTGGGAATAGGGCTCTGGTCTATAGTAGTGCACTATATAGGGAATAGGGCTCTGGTCTATAGTAGTGCACCATATAGGGAATAGGGCTCTGGTCTATAGTAGTGCACTATATAGGGAATAGGGCTCTGGTCTATAGTAGTGCACTATATAGGGAATAGGGCTCTGGTCTAAAGTAGTGCACTATATAGAGAATAGGGCTCTGGTCTAAAGTAGTGCACTATATAGAGAATAGGGCTCTGGTCTATAGTAGTGCACTATATAGAGAATAGGGCTCTGGTCTATAGTAGGGTACTATATAGTGAATAGGGCTCTGGTCTATACAAGTGCACTATATAGGGAATAGGCTCTGGTCTGAAGTAGTGCACTATATAGGGAATAGGGCTCTGGTCTATAGTAGTGCACTATATAGGGAATAGGGCTCTGGTCTATACAAGTGCACTATATAGGGAATAGGGCTCTGGTCTGAAGTAGTGCACTATATAGGGAATAGGGCTCTGGTCTAATGTAGTGCACTATACAGGGAATAGGGCTCTGGACTAAAGTAGTGCACTATACAGGGAATAGGGCTCTGGACTAAAGTAGTGCACTATACAGGGAATAGGGCTCTGGTCTAAAGTAGTGCACTATACAGGGAATAGGGCTCTGGACTAAAGTAGTGCACTATACAGGGAATAGGGCTCTGGACTAAAGTAGTGCACTATATAGGGAATAGGGCTCTGGTCTAATGTAGTGCACTATACAGGGAATAGGGCTCTGGACTAAAGTAGTGCACTATACAGGGAATAGGGCTCTGGACTAAAGTAGTGCACTATATAGGGAATAGGGTTCTGGTCTATAGTAGTGCACTATATAGGGAATAGGGTACTGGTCTATAGTAGTGCACTATATAGGGCTCTGGTCTAGTCTAAAGTAGTGCACTATATAGGGAATAGGGCTCTGGTCTATAGTAGTGCGCTATATAGGGAATAGGGCTCTGGTCTAAAGTAGTGCACTATATAGGGAATAGGGTTCTGGTCAAAAGTAGTGCACTATATAGGGAATAGGGTTCTGGTCTATAGTAGTGCACTATATAGGGAATAGGGTACTGGTCTATAGTAGTGCACTATATAGGGAATAGGGCTCTGGTCATTAGTAGTGCACTATATATATGGAATAGGGCTCTGGTCTATAGTAGTGCACTATATAGGGAATAGGGCTCTGGTCTAAAGTAGTTCACTATATTGGGAATAGGGCTCTGGTCTATAGTAGTGCACTATATAGGGAATAGGGTTCTGGTCTATAGTAGTGCACTATATAGGGAAAATGGCTCTGGTCTATAGTAGTGCACTATATAGGGAATAGGGCTCTGGTCTATAGTAGTGCACTATATAGGGAATAGGCTCTGGTCTGAAGTAGTGCACTATATAGGGAATAGGGCTCTGGTCTATACAAGTGCACTATATAGGGAATAGGGCTCTGGTCTGAAGTAGTGCACTATATAGGGAATAGGGCTCTGGTCTAATGTAGTGCACTATACAGGGAATAGGGCTCTGGACTAAAGTAGTGCACTATACAGGGAATAGGGCTCTGGACTAAAGTAGTGCACTATACAGGGAATAGGGCTCTGGTCTATAGTAGTGCACTATACAGGGAATAGGGCTCTGGACTAAAGTAGTGCACTATATAGGGAATAGGGCTCTGGTCTATAGTAGTGCACTATACAGGGAATAGGGCTCTGGACTAAAGTAGTGCACTATATAGGGAATAGGGCTCTGGTCTAATGTAGTGCACTATACAGGGAATAGGGCTCTGGACTAAAGTAGTGCACTATACAGGGAATAGGGCTCTGGACTAAAGTAGTGCACTATATAGGGAATAGGGTTCTGGTCTATAGTAGTGCACTATATAGGGAATAGGGTACTGGTCTATAGTAGTGCACTATATAGGGAATAGGGCTCTGGTCTAAAGTCGTGCACTATATAGGGCTCTGGTCTAGTCTAAAGTAGTGCACTATATAGGGAATAGGGCTCTGGTCTATAGTAGTGCGCTATATAGGGAATAGGGCTCTGGTCTAATGTAGTGCTCTATATAGGGAATAGGGCTCTGGTCTAAAGTAGTGCACTATATAGGGAATAGGGTTCTGGTCAAAAGTAGTGCACTATATAGGGAATAGGGTTCTGGTCTATAGTAGTGCACTATATAGGGAATAGGGTACTGGTCTATAGTAGTGCACTATATAGGGAATAGGGCTCTGGTCATTAGTAGTGCACTATATATATGGAATAGGGCTCTGGTCTAAAGTAGTGCACTATATTGGGAATAGGGCTCTGGTCTATAGTAGTGCACTATATAGGGAATAGGGTTCTGGTCTATAGTAGTGCACTATATAGGGAAAATGGCTCTGGTCAATAGTAGTGCACTATATAGGGAATAGGGCTCTGGTCTATAGTAGTGCACTATATAGGGAATAGGGCTCTGGTCTATAGTAGTGCACTATATAGGGAATAGGGCTCTGGTCTATAGTAGTGCACTATATAGGGAATAGGGCTTTGGTCAATAGTAGTGCTCTATATAGGGAATAGGCTCTGGTCTGAAGTAGTGCACTATATAGGGAATAGGGCTCTGGTCTATAGTAGTGCACTATATAGGGAATAGGGCTCTGGTCTATACAAGTGCACTATATAGGGAATAGGGCTCTGGTCTGAAGTAGTGCACTATATAGGGAATAGGGCTCTGGTCTAATGTAGTGCACTATACAGGGAATAGGGCTCTGGACTAAAGTAGTGCACTATACAGGGAATAGGGCTCTGGACTAAAGTAGTGCACTATACAGGGAATAGGGCTCTGGACTAAAGTAGTGCACTATATAGGGAATAGGGCTCTGGTCTATAGTAGTGCACTATACAGGGAATAGGGCTCTGGACTAAAGTAGTGCACTATATAGGGAATAGGGCTCTGGTCTAATGTAGTGCACTATACAGGGAATAGGGCTCTGGACTAAAGTAGTGCACTATACAGGGAATAGGGCTCTGGACTAAAGTAGTGCACTATATAGGGAATAGGGTTCTGGTCTATAGTAGTGCACTATATAGGGAATAGGGTACTGGTCTATAGTAGTGCACTATATAGGGAATAGGGCTCTGGTCTAAAGTCGTGCACTATATAGGGCTCTGGTCTAGTCTAAAGTAGTGCACTATATAGGGAATAGGGCTCTGGTCTATAGTAGTGCGCTATATAGGGAATAGGGCTCTGGTCTAATGTAGTGCTCTATATAGGGAATAGGGCTCTGGTCTAAAGTAGTGCACTATATAGGGAATAGGGTTCTGGTCAAAAGTAGTGCACTATATAGGGAATAGGGTTCTGGTCTATAGTAGTGCACTATATAGGGAATAGGGTACTGGTCTATAGTAGTGCACTATATAGGGAATAGGGCTCTGGTCATTAGTAGTGCACTATATATATGGAATAGGGCTCTGGTCTAAAGTAGTGCACTATATTGGGAATAGGGCTCTGGTCTATAGTAGTGCACTATATAGGGAATAGGGTTCTGGTCTATAGTAGTGCACTATATAGGGAAAATGGCTCTGGTCAATAGTAGTGCACTATATAGGGAATAGGGCTCTGGTCTATAGTAGTGCACTATATAGGGAATAGGGCTCTGGTCTATAGTAGTGCACTATATAGGGAATAGGGCTCTGGTCTATAGTAGTGCACTATATAGGGAATAGGGCTTTGGTCAATAGTAGTGCACTATATAGGGAATAGGGTACTGGTCTATAGTAGTGCACTATATAGGGAATAGTGCTCTGGTCAATAGTAGTGCACTATATAGGGAATAGGGTTCTGGTCTATAGTAGTACCACTATATAGGGAATAGGGCTCTGGTCTATAGTAGTGCACTATATAGGGAATAGGGCTCTGGTCTATAGTAGTGCGCTATATAGGGAATAGGGCTCTGGTCTAAAGTAGTGCACTATATAGGGAATAGGGTTCTGGTCAAAAGTAGTGCACTATATAGGGAATAGGGTTCTGGTCTATAGTAGTGCACTATATAGGGAATAGGGTACTGGTCTATAGTAGTGCACTATATAGGGAATAGGGCTCTGGTCATTAGTAGTGCACTATATATATGGAATAGGGCTCTGGTCTATAGTAGTGCACTATATAGGGAATAGGGCTCTGGTCTAAAGTAGTTCACTATATTGGGAATAGGGCTCTGGTCTATAGTAGTGCACTATATAGGGAATAGGGTTCTGGTCTATAGTAGTGCACTATATAGGGAAAATGGCTCTGGTCTATAGTAGTGCACTATATAGGGAATAGGGCTCTGGTCTATAGTAGTGCACTATATAGGGAATAGGCTCTGGTCTGAAGTAGTGCACTATATAGGGAATAGGGCTCTGGTCTATACAAGTGCACTATATAGGGAATAGGGCTCTGGTCTGAAGTAGTGCACTATATAGGGAATAGGGCTCTGGTCTAATGTAGTGCACTATACAGGGAATAGGGCTCTGGACTAAAGTAGTGCACTATACAGGGAATAGGGCTCTGGACTAAAGTAGTGCACTATACAGGGAATAGGGCTCTGGTCTATAGTAGTGCACTATACAGGGAATAGGGCTCTGGACTAAAGTAGTGCACTATATAGGGAATAGGGCTCTGGTCTATAGTAGTGCACTATACAGGGAATAGGGCTCTGGACTAAAGTAGTGCACTATATAGGGAATAGGGCTCTGGTCTAATGTAGTGCACTATACAGGGAATAGGGCTCTGGACTAAAGTAGTGCACTATACAGGGAATAGGGCTCTGGACTAAAGTAGTGCACTATATAGGGAATAGGGTTCTGGTCTATAGTAGTGCACTATATAGGGAATAGGGTACTGGTCTATAGTAGTGCACTATATAGGGAATAGGGCTCTGGTCTAAAGTCGTGCACTATATAGGGCTCTGGTCTAGTCTAAAGTAGTGCACTATATAGGGAATAGGGCTCTGGTCTATAGTAGTGCGCTATATAGGGAATAGGGCTCTGGTCTAATGTAGTGCTCTATATAGGGAATAGGGCTCTGGTCTAAAGTAGTGCACTATATAGGGAATAGGGTTCTGGTCAAAAGTAGTGCACTATATAGGGAATAGGGTTCTGGTCTATAGTAGTGCACTATATAGGGAATAGGGTACTGGTCTATAGTAGTGCACTATATAGGGAATAGGGCTCTGGTCATTAGTAGTGCACTATATATATGGAATAGGGCTCTGGTCTAAAGTAGTGCACTATATTGGGAATAGGGCTCTGGTCTATAGTAGTGCACTATATAGGGAATAGGGTTCTGGTCTATAGTAGTGCACTATATAGGGAAAATGGCTCTGGTCAATAGTAGTGCACTATATAGGGAATAGGGCTCTGGTCTATAGTAGTGCACTATATAGGGAATAGGGCTCTGGTCTATAGTAGTGCACTATATAGGGAATAGGGCTCTGGTCTATAGTAGTGCACTATATAGGGAATAGGGCTTTGGTCAATAGTAGTGCTCTATATAGGGAATAGGCTCTGGTCTGAAGTAGTGCACTATATAGGGAATAGGGCTCTGGTCTATAGTAGTGCACTATATAGGGAATAGGGCTCTGGTCTATACAAGTGCACTATATAGGGAATAGGGCTCTGGTCTGAAGTAGTGCACTATATAGGGAATAGGGCTCTGGTCTAATGTAGTGCACTATACAGGGAATAGGGCTCTGGACTAAAGTAGTGCACTATACAGGGAATAGGGCTCTGGACTAAAGTAGTGCACTATACAGGGAATAGGGCTCTGGACTAAAGTAGTGCACTATATAGGGAATAGGGCTCTGGTCTATAGTAGTGCACTATACAGGGAATAGGGCTCTGGACTAAAGTAGTGCACTATATAGGGAATAGGGCTCTGGTCTAATGTAGTGCACTATACAGGGAATAGGGCTCTGGACTAAAGTAGTGCACTATACAGGGAATAGGGCTCTGGACTAAAGTAGTGCACTATATAGGGAATAGGGTTCTGGTCTATAGTAGTGCACTATATAGGGAATAGGGTACTGGTCTATAGTAGTGCACTATATAGGGAATAGGGCTCTGGTCTAAAGTCGTGCACTATATAGGGCTCTGGTCTAGTCTAAAGTAGTGCACTATATAGGGAATAGGGCTCTGGTCTATAGTAGTGCGCTATATAGGGAATAGGGCTCTGGTCTAATGTAGTGCTCTATATAGGGAATAGGGCTCTGGTCTAAAGTAGTGCACTATATAGGGAATAGGGTTCTGGTCAAAAGTAGTGCACTATATAGGGAATAGGGTTCTGGTCTATAGTAGTGCACTATATAGGGAATAGGGTACTGGTCTATAGTAGTGCACTATATAGGGAATAGGGCTCTGGTCATTAGTAGTGCACTATATATATGGAATAGGGCTCTGGTCTAAAGTAGTGCACTATATTGGGAATAGGGCTCTGGTCTATAGTAGTGCACTATATAGGGAATAGGGTTCTGGTCTATAGTAGTGCACTATATAGGGAAAATGGCTCTGGTCAATAGTAGTGCACTATATAGGGAATAGGGCTCTGGTCTATAGTAGTGCACTATATAGGGAATAGGGCTCTGGTCTATAGTAGTGCACTATATAGGGAATAGGGCTCTGGTCTATAGTAGTGCACTATATAGGGAATAGGGCTTTGGTCAATAGTAGTGCACTATATAGGGAATAGGGTACTGGTCTATAGTAGTGCACTATATAGGGAATAGTGCTCTGGTCAATAGTAGTGCACTATATAGGGAATAGGGTTCTGGTCTATAGTAGTACCACTATATAGGGAATAGGGCTCTGGTCTATAGTAGTGCACTATATAGGGAATAGGGCTTTGGTCTAATGTAGTGCACTATATAGGGAATAGGGATCTGGTCTTTAGTAGTGCACTATATAGAGAATAGGGCTCTGGACTAAAGTAGTGCACTATATAGGGAATAGGGTTCTGGACTAAAGTAGTGCACTATATAGGGAATAGGGTTCTGGTCTATAGTAGTGCACTATATAGGGAATAGGGCTCTGGTCAATAGTAGTGCACTATATAGGGAATAGGGCTATGGTCTAAAGTCATGCACTATATAGGGAATAGGGCTCTGGTCTATAGTAGTGCACTATATAGGGAATAGGGTACTGGTCTATAGTAGTGCACTATATAGGGAATAGGGCTCTGGTCAATAGTAGTGCACTATATAGGGAATAGGGTACTGGTCTATAGTAGTGCACTATATAGGGAATAGTGTTCTGGTCAATAGTAGTGCACTATATGGGGAATAGGGCTCTGGTCTATAGTAATGCACTATATAGGGAATAGGGCTCTGGTCTGAAGTAGTGCACTATATAGGGAATAGTGCTCTGGTCAATAGTAGTGCACTATATGGGGAATAGGGCTCTGGTCTATAGTAGTGCACTATATAGGGAATAGGGCTCTGGACTGAAGTAGTGCACTATATAGGGAATAGGGCTCTGGTCTAATTTAGTGCACTATACAGGGAATAGGGCTCTGGACTAAAGTAGTGCACTACATATGGAATAGGGCTCTGGTCTATAGTAGTGCACTATATAGGGAATAGGGTTCTGGACTGAAGTAGTGCACTATATAGGGAATAGGGCTCTGGTCTAATTTAGTGCACTATACAGGGAATAGGGCTCTGGACTAAAGTAGTGCACTACATATGGAATAGGGCTCTGGTCTATAGTAGTGCACTATATAGGGAATAGGGCTTTGGTCTATAGTAGTGCACTATATAGGGAATAGGGCTCTGGTCTATAGTAGTGCACTATATAGGGATTAGGGCTCTGGTCTATAGTAGTGCACTATATAGGGAATAGGGCTCTGGTCTATAGTAGTGCACTATATAGGGAATAGGGCTCTGGTCTATAGTAGTGCACTATATAGGGAATAGGGTTCTGGTCTATAGTAGTGTACTTTATAGGGAATAGGGCTCTGGTCTAAAGTAGTGCACTATATAGGGAATAGGGCTCTGGTCTGTAGTAGTGCACTATATAGGGAATAGGGCTCTGGTCTATAGTAGTGCACTATATAGGGATTAGGGCTCTGGTCTATAGTAGTGCACTATATAGGGAATAGGGCTCTGGTCTATAGTAGTGCACTATATAGGGAATAGGGCTCTGGTCTATAGTAGTGCACTATATAGGGAATAGGGTTCTGGTCTATAGTAGTGTACTTTATAGGGAATAGGGCTCTGGTCTAAAGTAGTGCACTATATAGGGAATAGGGTACTGGTCAATAGTAGTGCACTATATAGGGAATAGGGCTTTGGTCTAATGTAATGCACTATATAGGGAATAGGGCTCTGGTCTAAAGTAGTGCACTATATAGGGAATAGGGCTCTGGTCTGTAGTAGTGCACTATATAGGGAATAGGGCTCTGGTCTATAGTAGTGCACTATATAGGGAATAGGGCTCTGGTCTATAGTAGTGCACTATATAGGGAATAGGGCTCTGGTCTATAGTAGTGCACTATATAGGGAATAGGGTTCTGGTCTATAGTAGTGTACTTTATAGGGAATAGGGCTCTGGTCTAAAGTAGTGCACTATATAGGGAATAGGGTACTGGTCAATAGTAGTGCACTATATAGGGAATAGGGCTTTGGTCTAATGTAATGCACTATATAGGGAATAGGGCTCTGGTCTAAAGTAGTGCACTATATAGGGAATAGGGCTCTGGTCTGTAGTAGTGCACTATATAGGGAATAGGGCTCTGGTCTATAGTAGTGCACTATATAGGGAATAGGGCTCTGGTCTATAGTAGTGCACTATATAGGGAATAGGGCTCTGGTCTATAGTAGTGTACTTTATAGGGAATAGGGCTCTGGTCTAAAGTAGTGCACTATATAGGGAATAGGGTACTGGTCAATAGTAGTGCACTATATAGGGAATAGGGCTTTGGTCTAATGTAATGCACTATATAGGGAATAGGGCTCTGGTCTAAAGTAGTGCACTATATAGGGAATAGGGCTCTGGTCTAAAGTAGTGCACTATATAGAGAATAGGGTGCCATTTGGGCCGTAGACATTATGTTATTATGTGGATGTATGTTCTGTGACATGAGGTCTACCATCTCTCTGGGTTAATTAAATGTTGATGATTAAAATAAAATACAAATTTAAGTCATCTTCTCTCCAACATGATTACATTAACATGTTCAACTCAATTAAATCCATTAAAACCCCCAAGATAAATGGTATCTTAAAAATAACAGATAGTAGTGCCAAATTAATGTTGAAGTCATTATCAATTAGGAGGTGGGGATATGTGATTACAGACTCATTTGGACATTTTGGCTAAAGTTTTTCTGCTGTAAAGACTTTAGATCGTAACTTTACTCTTGGAAATGAGAGAGAAGGAAGTGAGCTGGGAGGAGAGGGGAGGGGACTGGGGTGGAGGGGAGACCGGGAGGAGACTGGGGTGGGGAGGAGACCGGGAGGGGACTGGGGTGGAGGGGAGACCGAGAGGAGACTGGGGTGGGGAGGAGACCAGGAGGAGACCGCTCCTTTCCTCCCTCCCTCTCTCTCTCTCTCTCTGTGTGTCTCCCTGCCAATACATTCCCAGAGGAATTAAGCATTTGAGTTCTGAAGTAGGACTGTGCCAATGACCACACGACGTGGGAGAGAGAGAGAGAGAGGGTGTCCGTCTTGAGGAGTAGAAAGTGTTGCTGACAGCAGTGTGTGTGTGTGTGTGTGTGTGTGTGTGTGTGTGTGTGTGTGTGTGTGTGTGTGTGTGTGTGTGTGTGTGTGTGTGTGTGTGTGTGTGTGTGTCTGAGCAGTGGGAAGTGTTGCTGACAGCAGTGATCTGAGAGAGAGGCCTGAGGGGCCCAGCTCCCGTTCACATCCTGTCCTAGAGAAGGTCAGTTACAGCGTTTTAAGAAAGCTGAGTCGCTGTGTGTGTGTTCCGTTACTACAGCCTGGTTGCATCTGGGGCAGGGGTGGGCAGAGAGGGAGAAGGGGAGTAGAGGGTGGGAGGGGGGAGAAGAGGGGAGAAGGGGGTAGAGAGAAGAGGGGAGGGGGGAGAAGAGGGTAGAGAGAGGAGAAGAGGGGACAGAAGGGGGAGAAGAGGGGAGAGGGGGGGAGAAGAGTGGAGAGGGTGAGAAGGGGGTAGAGAGAGGAGAAGAGGGGAGAGACCCTAAAGTCTAAACCTACCCTCGGTTAGGTTTCATTGGGTTGTAAACTACCCCTGCTACCCTCGGTTAGGTTTCATTGGGTTGTAAACTACCCCTGCTACCCTCAGTTAGGTTTCATTGGGTTGTAAGCTACCCTCGGTTAGGTTTCATTGGGTTATAAACTACCCCTGCTACCCTCGGTTAGGTTTCATTGGGTTGTAAACTACCCCTGCTACCCTCGGTTAGGTTTCATTGGGTTGTAAACTACCCCTGCTACCCTCGGTTAGGTTTCATTGGGATGTTAACCACCCCTGCTACCCTCGGTTAGGTTTCATTGGGTTGTAAACTACCTCTGCTACCCTCGGTAAGGTTTCATTGGGTTGTAAACTACCCCTGCTACCCTCGGTTAGGTTTAATTGGGTTGTAAACTACCCCTGCTACCCTCAGTTAGGTTTAATTGGGTTGTAAACTACCCCTGCTACCCTCGGTTAGGTTTCATTGGGTTGCAAACTACCCCTGCTACCCTCGGTTAGGTTTCATTGGGTTGTAAACTACCCCTGCTACCCTCGGTTAGGTTTCATTGGGTTGTAAACTACCCCTGCTACCCTCGGTTAGGTTTCATTGGGTTGTAAACTACCCCTGCTACCCTCGGTTAGGTTTCATTGGGTTGTAAACTACCCCTGGTATCCACAGTGATGATAGTCTTCATTTGTTGGTAAAAGGTGAAACAGAGCGTTTCTCATTCAATTCCTCCCCAGACAGGCAGACAGACCCTGAAAACAAGGCTGGTTTGATCTGCTATATGCCCTCCTTACCTCAGTCGTTAAGGGGGTGTCCCAAATGTAACCCTGTTCCCTATATGGTGCACTACTGTTGACCAGAACTTGGGAATAGGGTGCCATTTGGGATGACAGAAGTAGGGAATAGGGTGCGATTTAGCATGCCAGAAGTAGGGAATATAGTGCGATTTAGGATACCAGAAGTAGGGAATAGGGTGTGATTTAGGATACCAAAAGTAGGGAATAGTGTGCGATTTAGGATGCACTTTAATTGTTTGGTTGCCTCCCTTTCTTATCCTCACCTTTCCTACAGCGAAGATTAAAAAGCGTAATTAATTTGACAAGCCTTTAAACTCTATTAATCTTTAGATGTTCTCCTGTTAACTTGAGAATTTGAGAACGTTTTATATTCAGTGTTTTAGTTCTCGGTATATTAGGTTTGACTTGTGAACAGCGCTGTCATGCATTTCAAATGAGAAGACTTAATGCTTCTTCTTCTTGTTAATGTTTCTCAGTGCTTCAACACAGTTGTCTAGTGATTTGATGGAGAATTGCCATGGCGTCGGAGGGGAATGATGGGATGGGAGGGATATACTACTACAGACACCCGACCAGGCCCAGATCCTCAATGAGTCAGACGGGAGGGATATACTACTACAGATACCTGACCAGGCCCAGATCCTCAATGAGTCAAACGGGAGGGATATACTACTACAGACACCCGACCAGATCTGACCAGGCCCAGATCCTCAATGAGTCAGACAGGAGGGATATAGTACAGACACCCGACCAGGCCCAGATCCTCAATGAGTCAGACAGGAGGGATATACTACTACAGACACCAGACCAGATCTGACCAGGCCCAGATCCTCAATGAGTCAGACAGGAGGGATATAATACAGACACCCGACCAGGCCCAGATCCTCAATGAGTCAGACGGGAGGGATATACTACTACAGACCCCCGACCAGGCCCAGATCCTCAATGAGTCAGACGGGAGATATATACTACTACAGACACCTGACCAGGTCCAGATCCTCAATGAGTCAGACGGGAGGGATATACTACTACAGACACCCGACCAGGCCCAGATCCACGTGATTCGCTGGACAAGGAAACAGAGATTTCTCAGAAAGAGATTGGGGTGCCTTGTGAGGATCAGGCGGCGAGTGGCTAATCTGCCCTTGCTGTTGCCGGAAAGTAAATGGGATGAACTGAAAGCACGTTTATCGTACCAACGGGACATTAAAAACGAATATCTTATGTTTCATCGAGTCGTGGCTGAACGACGACATTAAGAACATACAGCTGGCAGGTTATACACTCTATCAGCAGGACAGCAGCCTCCGGTACGACACGGGGCGGGGGCCTATGCATTTATGTAAACAACAGCTGGTGACATCTAAGGAAGTCTAGGTTTTTCTCACCAGAGGTAGAGTATCTCATGATAAGCTGTAGACCACACTGTCTACCTAGAGAGTTTTCATCTGTGTTTTTCGTAGCTGTCAGCATACCAACACAGACCGATGCTGACACTAAAACCACAGTCAATGAGCTCTATTCCACCATAAGCAAACAGGAAAATGCTCATCCAGAGGTGGCGCTCCTAGTGGCCGGAGACTTTAATGCAGGGAAACTTAAATCAGTTCTACCAGATCTCTATCAACATGTTAAATGTGCAACCAGAGGGGAAAAAAGCTCTGGACCACCTTTACCCCAAACACAGACTAGAACATGTTCCGGGATTCTTCCGATGACATTGAGGAATAGACCACATCAGTCACTGGCTTTATCAATAAGTGCATCGAGGACATCGTCCCCACAGTGACTGTACGTACATAACACAACCAGAAGCCATGGATTACAGGCAACATTCTCACTGAGGTAAAGGGTAGAGCAGCCGCTTTCAAGGAGCAGGACTCTAACATGGAAGCTTATAAGAGATCCTGCTATGCCCTCCGATGAACCATGAAACAGCCAAAGCGTCAATACAGGACTAAGATCAAATCGTACTACACCGTCTCTGACGCTCGTCGGATGTGGCAGGGCTTGAAAACTATTAAAGACTACAGAGGGATGCACAGCCGAGAGCTGCCCAGTGACACGAGGCTACCAGACGAGATAAATAACTTCTATGCTTGCTTAAAGTCAAATAACACTGAAACATGCATCAGCTGTTTCACGTGACGTTGTGACGTTGCCGATGTGAGCAAGACCTTTAAGTGTTCTTGGATGTTCTAATGTAAGTCTACGGCAGCACCCAAGGGGCTAGAATTGTCTAGCTCTACCCTTAGATTTGGGGATGACGTAGTGTC